>NC_092818.1:15042963-15180463 GCF_023375885.2 Dermacentor andersoni
CAACATAAAATAAAATGAAGCATACTCGTAGGACGCCTCAAGCATCCCTGCTAGCTCTGCAGCAGATGTGCTTACATGTACTTGAAAACGTTCAGCAATCGTGACAGCCGACGCAGTCTTTCGAAAGAGCCAGAGAGTACGCAAGTGCCTGTCGTCTGCAAGAAAAGTCTCGCGTTCGCAGCGAGCAGGCGTCGTAACAGAGGACACTTGTAGCATTCCTCTCAATGGCGCAACACTTTCTCACAATACAAAATTTTTATTTCCGTAAATACTTGACGATTATTTTTATACAAGTACACGCACGGTTATCATTGCTGTTGTAAAAATAAATAAATATTCTCTGGCGTTAAATCGGGAACAGAATGGCACAAGAATGCATACCCTGGTGTGTTCTGGTGTAGACCATAGTAAACCGTGCTTCAATCTCAAAGTCATATAAAGTTTATGTAACGTGCTGCACATTATATAATACACTACAGAAATACAATTACATTTTACGTGATATTATTTCAGTGTAGCTTCGTTTACTGCGCCGCAAGCAAACGCCGCCAGTCTAAAGATCGAAGTGAATCTGAAGCCTGTACTTTCCATCATTCCCATGTAGGTTGAGACAACGCTCAGGAGAACCCCCGTAGACACTAGCGCCACATTTGCCTCTAGGGTATTTATTTAGAAACTCCGTGGTCAACGCAATAAGAAGGAAAAACCGCTCCCGTTTGTCAGTGCCCAACGAAAGGATTAGGTACATTTAGCTTGACTCCTACTACCCGTCCCGCTCAGGTCAGCGCATGCTCCACGGTATGGCATGCACGCAGCTCCTCAGCAGGAACGCTAGCGTGTGCACGCACCACAATCATGCCAGCAGCAGAAGCTGTCCTGCCCGCGGTGTGCGTGGCCGACTGAGCAGAGCACTCGGCTTCGTCAAGTTTGCACCCGAGTGCACTGCACTTCTCCGGAGGCTTTCCAACGGACCACGCTCGGGTCGCGCATGCACCGTCGATACCAGGTTCTCACGGTGGCGCCGACGGCGACCGTGAAAATTTACCTCAAGCATCCGTATAATCGACATCGAAATGAAATGGAAATTACACGAATCGGCGCGCGCTATGAAAGCTTAGTGCGCATACGGCTCAGCAGCAACCCGAAACAAACGTGTTCAGAGAGTCTTAACGCGTAGCTGTGTTGCCGAACCCTGCCGGGGACTTTCTAGCCATGGCTGCTGCTGTCTTGCCCAATAGTTAAAAATTTAATTAGATCTCCGATGTAGGCAGTGAACCTTGGTGTCCCAATGGCAACCATTAGACAACCTTTTACTGCGTAAGCTGTTATAGGCTCATTCCAATTGCCCTTTCGGTTGGCGATGGTGTCCGCCGCCGCCGCTTCAGATGTCCGGTGTGCGTAGCAGCTATCGCCGGGAATAAAAAAAAAAAACAAGCCAATTCGCACCAGGATCCGGCCCGGGCCTACTGCGTAGACGTCAGCTACTCTACCACTGAGCCACGCCAGCGCTTTCTTGCAGTGAAGCTGTTAAAGGCTAGTTCCCCCAGGAACGTGTCCGTGTAGTAACACAAAACTATCATCATTAGGATTGGCTTCAGCGTTGTCTTCTTCCACAGCTGGCTCGTTGGCGCCCCTCGGTGGTATCGCGCGAACGCCCTCCTGCCACTGCTCCCGCGCTCGTTGTCGCCATTAATTATTCAAATAATTCATTCATTCATTCATTCATTTAAGTCATTCATATAAAGACATAACCAATGTTACAGCGATTTACAGCAAAGCTCTTAAGAGGTAATTCACCATGATCGTGCCCGTATGTAGACACAAAACTCCCCTTACGTGCGCCGATCCCGAACGTTGTGCAATGCCGGGCCGACCCGCAGCAGAAGTGTTGTTCGCCATTAAGGGGCCCACAAAGAGCTCCACTGGTCACGCTTCTTCACAGAGTGGAAGGGCACTGAGTTTATTTCTTTATTACATAGAAAACGAAACTGCCGATATATTAGATTGGACACAGCTAGATACTCAAAACTCGGGCATGTGCGCACTTGCGTCCAACAAGTGCATCCAGTCAGCCGGAAGTTCCTTCGCAGCGTACACACTTCTCACATAAGCTGCACTTTCGTGGAAGAAGGATCCTTGACGTTTATGAACAAGGCTAAGTGCGCCAAGGAAACTAAGGTCTCTGCTGCTCCTGAAAACAAAGCTATTTCTCGCTGCCAACAAATGTACCCCTTTTCTCCTTTATTTCCCTTGCATGCCACCTCTTTCGCAGTCGTTGCTATATCTAGCTTCGGAATGACTGCCCTCCAGCAGTGGAAGTTCTCCGGGCCACACATACAAATTTGGTCTGGTAGGACCAATTCGGCCAATGAGGCAGTAATCATTCACTACCAACCATACTTAAATACCATTGTGGCACTGTTATGTCCAGCATTCGTGCCGCCCTGAGGAAATCATGCGGCCGCACAGTAGCGGAGAGTGTTGAACACCAAATGGTTAGACTAACCACTTGGTGCTTAGTCTAATCCGAGCTATGTGGTAGGAGCAGCTTGCGAAAATTGATTAAGAAAGTTAAGTGTAACGTCAAAGCTTCATCTCAAAGCAACAACCAGGAGCGTAAGAGATGTGCTGTGATCCCTTACCAAGATAAGGTGTCGCACAATTTGAACAACGTGGGGCAGCATTACGGAGTGAATGAAATGTTTTCTGCTCTCCTAAAAATGGCCCGTTTGTGTGCACAGGTCCTGAGAAAGATGAAAAAGATTCCTAGCCATAGCCCTTTTGTTTGGCAGCCACAGGTCACACAGTTTGCTCCTTCCCCGTGCGATGGAAGGAGGAGTAGATTTTAATGGAGAGAAAGGAGGAGAGGTCGGCCTGGAGAGCGTGTCTCTAGCCTAATACTCCTCACTGGGGAATGGGGAAGTGGGAAATACAGGGAAAGGTAGGTGGTGGATGATTATGATGTGGTACAATGAGATACTATATACACGTTGTCCAATATGCGGATGCGCACTGGAGACGCAATACACTAAGAGTAATCTTGTCCATACAAAAAGTAATCTTGCCACAAAAAGTTTTTGCGCAAACACATTTCGCACTGACTACACGTCTCACAGCTTCTAGAGGCGATCGTCTAAACCAGTCTCACTTAAAAAGTTCAAAAGTGCTTTTATGGCACGTTGGGCACAGTCAACACTCCTCCACGCACCCAAAAGCTTTTCTTCTGAAAAGGGGCGGGAGTCCAAGCTGTCAACTGTAGATTTGAGTTTTCTTCGTTCGGCCGCATATTGAGGGCACACGCAAAGTACGTGAGCTATTGTCTCGAGAGTGTGACAGACGCTACATTCAGGGTCCCGTGTTTGTCCAATCTTGTGAAGGTATCGATTGGTGTATGCCACACCCAGCCGTAATCGATCAATGAGCGTTTCCTGGCTTCTCCGCAACCGAAGTGGATGCCGGAATTGTAATCCAGCGTCAAGTCTATGGAGGCGCTCTTGTCGATGTTCGGGGTTGTCCCAATGTTGCGCCGTAGAAGTTTTAAGGGAGGTATGGAGCAAGGCGTTAATGTCATACCGGGAAAAATGAATTTTTATAATAGTTCCGTCAGTGTGCGCCTGTTTTGCTTCTGCGTCAGCCTGTTCGTTTCCAGTTATTCCACAATGGCCAGGAATCCACTGCAGCACGATGGTATGTCCGGAATGAGACGCCTCAGCAAGCAGATACATGATGTCATAAACCAGGGGACTATATGCGGTTCTGTCACTCATATAATTGCTGATGAGTTGCAGTGCTGGTTTTGAGTCGCAGAACATTGTCCACTTCTCGAGACTTTGTTGCAGTATGCAGCGAACTGCTTCTCGAACTCCGGTCAACTCAGCTGCTGTAGACGACGTCCTGTGTCCTATCTTGAACCGTTGTGCGATCCCCATTCCTGGCACAGTGTAGGCCGCCGCGGAAGAGGTCTGTGTCACAGAACCATCTGTAAAAATATGTTCGTAATATCCATACATGTAAGCAATGTATGATAGCGCGAAATGCTTGAGGCCAGCAAGCGGCATCTTCGACTTCTTCGTTATTCCAGGGATTGAGAGCCTCACCGTTGGCTTTGCCATTGTCCAGAGTGGAACTTCGGGTATGTCATACGGTTCGAAGTCCGACGGCAATAAGTCTTGCTGCGACAACACGGCTTCTGAATAGGCGGACACAGGCCGTACGCTTGTGACGTTCGTGAGTGGATGGTTCCTGTGTCTAGTCAGTACCCTTAGATGCACTCGCAATGGCTCATGTTTCAGATAAACTCGAGCTGGCCACGCACGTGCCTCTGCAATAGTGCCCCAAGTAGACGCACATCGTGGTAGTCCTAGGCAAATTCTCAGTGCGCGAGCCTGAGCACTTTCAAGTGTGCGTACAGCAGTTGTACTAACCCGAGAAAGTACAGGCGCACTGTAGCGGAAGTAGCCAACAAAAAGTGCCTGGTAGAGCTGCAGAAGAGATGACTTGGATGGCCCCCATGATTTTCCAGACATATGTCGAATGATCTGAGTAAAGCTGTCTAGCTTTTTTCTTAATCCTGAGAGGTGCTTCGACCAAGATAAGTCACGGTCGATGATGACTCCGAGAAACTTGTAGTGGGTTACTGAAGGTATAATCTTCCCATCAATCATAACGGGGTAGCAGGCCATTGACTTTCGTGTAAATGTCATGGTTGCACTTTTTTCCGGTGAGAGCTGCAGTCCGCGACTGTTTAGGTATGTCGACGTTATTGACACCGCGCGCTGCAGCTTCATTTGCACTTGTAAGCGCGTTAAGCTCGTGGTCCATATACAGATGTCGTCTGCATACACAGAGACCGAGACTGCGCCTGCGTGTTCTTTGACCAGTCCGATGAGAACGATATTAAATAAGGTTGGGCTCAATACACCTCCTTGAGGCACTCCACGATAGACGGGGTGGTTCTTTGTTTCCCCGTCTGGAGTTGTCATGAATATCGTTCTCTCTTGAAGATAGCTGGCTTTCCATTTATGCATACGTCCCCCGACGCCACATTCTTCTAGGGCATTTAAAATTGCATCATGGAGAACGTTGTCAAAAGCACCCTTGATATCTAGAAAGACAGCAGCCGTTAATCGACGGCGACGTTTCTGATGTTCAACAGTTGTTACTAGGTCAATGACGCTGTCGATTGACGACCTACTCTTTCGGAAACCTGTCATTGCGTCTGGATATATATTACGCTTCTCCAAAAACCACTCCAGGCGCGTCAAAACCATGCGTTCCATGGTTTTACCTATGCAACTGGCCAGCGCCACAGGTCTGTAGGAAAGCATAGCATGGGGTGTCTTCCCTGGTTTCAATAATGCCACAATTTTGCTTGTCTTCCAATGTGCAGGCACAGTTCCCGAGGACCACGAGAGATTGTATAAAGCCAGGAGCTCTTCAGTCGCTCGAGGGCCTAGATGGCGCAAGGTAGAATAGGTAATGCCATCAGGACCAGGCGCACTTGAGTGTCTTGAGGAGGAAATCGCTGCACGTAGCTCTTGCAGCGTGAATGGGAGGTCGAGGCGATCGTCCATTGTTGGAGGAGCACACCTGAGCACTGAAGCTACCGATGTTGTAGATCCAGAGAGGTGTATACAGAAATCTTCCGCGATTTCCTTCTCACTGCGCGTCTGGATGATAGCCAAAGCTCGGAAGGGACGTAACTGTTGTGGAGGAGATGGTAGTGCTCGTACAACATGCCATATTGTGGACCACGGTTTTCTTGGGTCCAAGCTGGTGCAAAATGACCTCCAACGTTGTCTGTCGAGCTTGTCTAAGTATCTTTGAATTTTCTTTTGCACACGGCGTGACGTCCTCAAGTCTGATATCAATTTAGTTCGCCTGTATTTCCTCTCGGCGCGACGTCGGACTGCCCGCAGCTCTTCATATTGACACGTGTACTTATCTTTATCGGGCGACCACGTTTCGCCGCTTAACAACTATAATCGCACAGTGACGGACGCGCCTGCATGTATCCGACGTTTCTGGAAAGTTATCGATGATTCTACCCGGCTGTCTGTTGTCGCCGAACCTTATATTATCTGATTTCATCGCCTGACGCGAATGGCGTAGAACATTGTGGAATACGCGCGGGTCCCAGCGATTAGTCTGGAACATTCGACGACTGCTCTATAAAAGCCGACGCGCTTTACCCGCTGATCAGATTTTCCGACGATCGCCGACTGTGTTCGCCGCTTTCGTTGTGCTATAAGTGTAGCCTGTTTTGTGGGCACAAGTTCGCCCAATAAAAGTTAGTTTTCTCGTTCACAGTATTGCTACTGTGTTCTTCTACGTCACCACCACGTGACAATATATAACGTCAACGGATGTTCTTGAATTTGAAGTTTCGATGATGCGTGTTGTTGCGTGCATTGCTGCTCTAGTGCGCTCTTCAATCTCTTTCGGTGAAATTACACAGTTGCAAGATTCTTCTAGCTTGTTCTGAAACGCATCCCAGTCAGTGCGTCGCGTATGAGAATTTGGAAGTCTTGTAAACCACCTCAGTTGTACATAAGTAGGTAGGTGATCACTGCCATACGTTTCAGCATCTGTGCACCAGGCAGCAGAAGACAAAAGGCATCGTGAAGCGATAGCTAAATCGAGACAGCTGCTGTACGTCGTGCCACGAAGAAATGTTGGTGAGCCATCGTTCAGGATCTCAAGATCATTGCTGCTTGTGAAGTTAAGAAGTTGTCTTCCTCGAAGGTTTGTGATGCTACTACCCCAAAGATGGTGGTGCGCGTTGAAATCGCCTACAATAATATGAGGTCCTTGGCAAGAGTCAAGAACAAGTTTCAGGTGTCCAGAGTCAAATCTTCCCCTGGGAGAAATATAGCCACCGATGATCGAGATTATCCGGCGCTTTAGCTTCAGTGTTATAGAGACGTACTCGTTGCTGTTATGCACCGGAACTTGGTTTAGCGAATACGTGAGGTCACATCGCACACATAGTAAAACTTTGCTAGTATTTCCACTTGTCCCAGACGCGAATTGTTCATAGCCAGAGAGTCTAAATGGCGATGTCATATTCGGCTCGCATATTACGATAACTGGAAACCGATGCTTGAGCACTCTCTGTTTAAAATCTCCCAGGCGACCCCGTAGACCTCGTGCGTTCCACTGGAATATTACGGAACCGCTTATCCTTTCCTGTAGTGACAACCTTGAAGTTGATGATGCCATGGCGTTTACTAGCCTTTATACAGCAGCAAGCACTGGTTCTAGTGCGTCGAGAATTTGCACCGCAGCCTTGACAACGGGCGTCTTAACTCCGATGAGCAGCATTCGCAAGGAACGAATCAACTGTGCAAGCATTGCCTTGATTTGCCTATCCGACGATGAAGGTTCATGGTCACGCTGTCGTTCCGGCTGCACTTCTGTACTCCGAGATGGCAGGGAAGGCCATATTGTAGTGTCCTTGTTGTTTAGAAGAGTAGACGTGGTTATAGGTGCCTGTGACGTTTGAGGACCAGCATGAGCGCGCGACGACTTTTCCTGGAGTACAGGTTGTCTTGTTGTCGATGCTGATCTCCTTCTGCGATTACGTGAGCGCCTCTGGCGGCGGTGGACCTTGGTAGCAGCTTCTCTGTGTGTAGATCGATCTCGTACCATTTTCCTTAGCACGGACATTTCAGTCTTTAATTTTGGACAGTCCTTCGACGTTGCCTCGTGTGGCCCATCGCAGTTAGGGCACTTCAAGTCAGAGCCAGCACACGTCAACTGATCGTGATCACCACCACAGCGCGGACATGTCATCTTGTTCACGCACACAGCACTTACATGCCCGATTTTCTGGCAAGGGCCTAGGGCACTGCAAGGGCCTAGGGATGTATGGACGGACAGGATGGCGCACATAACCCACTTTTACATGTGTTCGTAAGGTCTCTCCCTCAAAAATGAGTTTTATGCACCTCGACCGTCCAAGACGGTGTATGTCTCTGATATGGACGGTTGATGAGATTAGCGTTGGGAGATCGTCATTATCAATATCTGTATCGACATCGTAGATAACACCGGCGGTGGTGCTGCCTCCATGTACGATGAATGAGCGGACAAGTATATTTCCTAGCTCAGTTACAGCTTTCAAGGTGTCGAGGCTGGTTCGTGTAGTCACATCAACAGTAAGTATGTTTCTTCTGGGATTAATTCGGACCTCTCCGATTTGCCCTGGAGCCAGCCTCTCGAGATAGGCAGTGAGAGTTTGCCTATTGAGGGAATTGAGGTTGCCTGTAACAGCGACGGGGATGTAGGTGATTGTGTACGCTTGCTGTGTGGGCGGCTTATTGTAGTTAAGCTCACTCACGCTTGATGTCCTACGAAGTTTCCTCTTGAACCGACGATTTGTGACCTCGATATATCCGCCGTCAGAATCCATGTCGTCGACGTCTGAGCAGCTCGAAGACCTTGGCAGAGTCGCGTTGAGGTGGTCGAGCGCAGCAGACCGACTTGCAGCTTGGAGGTCAGCCCCCAACCTTGGCGGCAGAGGAGGCGGAACGTCCGTCATTGCTTTTGATATCGTACCCGCTACGGGGGCGACGGTACGCACAAATTTAACCGAAAAAACCAGAGCGAAGCAGGACTAGCAGCTGATCAAGAACTCGTCTTCTTCGTCCCACGTGCGATGGGGTTTACTAATGCCCTTCCTTCTGCGGATGTGTATATGCCGGTCAGACCGAACGCTGCATTAATATCCGCTTAAAAGAATATCTTAAGAATAAGTCATCTGACGAGCATTCCCACGTAGCAAAACATTGCAGGGTGTGCGAAAAAAGATACAAATAAGGTGTGCCTTCCAATTCTAGAAAAAACAAGAATTTTCTACCCGTCATAGGGATCGTCGTACACGGGAGCTGTTCGAGGCATATGTTATAAACAAGAAAGCGCGTGCATGTGTTAGCGATCCCTCCATTGTTCGTGCTGTTGGTGCAGTGCAATTTCTGGTCGCAAGATTGTGCCGGCAGCGATTTTAGATGGCATATCAGCATGATGATGTCATTTTGATCACTCTGTATATATATATATATAGTAGGTGAAGAGGAATTCTTCAGGCTACCTTTCAAACGTGAAGTACTTGAGCGGTGCTACAAGGTAAACAGAACAAGTATTTAATTGCAACAGTTGCGACCGGTGGACAGACCTGCAGTACAACTATATATATATATATATATATATATATATATATATATTTCATCTTTCACCCAATAAAATTCAATTGGGAGTATGCGCGAGTGTTCTCCGCTTCTACTTCCGTTATCTGTGCATTTATAGTCCCGTTACCCCCGTATTACAAGACGAACCTGCATAAACAACACATTTACATCTTTAACAGCTAACAATAACGACTTCTTAGAAGTACCGTTGTATCACAAGCAATATTAACGCGATAGCGTTAATATTGCAGAAAATCCGGGGTCGCTGTCGGCATCAGCACGAGCGCAGTTGTCCGTGAGCGAAAACTTCATTTAAGTATACGTATGTGCCACGCCTTGCTATATGGCATGAGGTATGGGCGGGTTATATTAGCCCCTCATTCTATCACTAAAGTTGCTCATGGAGACAACTACATGGAGACAACTACAAACCAATACATACCCACATTTAAGCAGACTACACGCAATCCACCCTACACTATATTCATACAAATGTCCCCTTTGTAATGATGACGCCTCCCTATATCACACCACATGGGCATGCCCCAACGTGAAGGCGGCCGCGCAAGTACCCAACCCCACACCCGAGCAGTGGGAGGCCGTGCTGACTAGTTCGGACCCTCGTAACCAGCAGCAACTGGTGCGGCGGGCCCGGGAGACAGCAAGCGCCGCAGGAGCCCTGGACTAAGGGCGCCTCCCGCACAAGCAGAAAGACACCTGCGTGTCCTTTCTTTTTTTTTTTTTTTTAATAAATGTTTCTCCTCCTCCTCCTCCTGCTCATAGCTTGTCTTGGATTGGAAGACGAAGTGACAGTGTTCTCTCGTGTACTTCGCACCGCTGTGTTTTTGTGGTGTTTTCTAGTCATCTGCCACGTTCACGAGGGCGTCTTCCGTTAGAAAGGGAGAGGCTTTCCTCCAAGGCTACCTGGAGTCGGCCATCCGCCACCTACACCGCTCCAGATGGAAGACATCGCCAGTTGAAGCGTGGGGCTCCCCGAGTCTACGGATTCCATTGCCCCACAAAAGAGGCAATGATATCAGAGGGTAGATTCACGGTCTTCATAGCTCGTCGTTTGAAAAGGAAACTACACCGGACATCACCACGGTGTGAGCTGACGACGGCTAAGAGTGCCCAGTCTTTTGCGATAGGGTACATGGCTACATCAACAAGGGACAACCTGGACAGTATTAATAGACAATTTTTAACAGAATTCTTCGACCGCATAGCACCAGGTCAGATAAATGAAGTTCGCATCAACGCCCGCAAGAATGTACTTATGGTTGATGCGATAAATGCAACCATACAAAAGAATTTGAAGGGCGTTCAGACACTTGGCAGCATTCCGGTGCGTCCTTTCAAATTGTATGGGATAGATACCTCAACTGGCGTTATCTCTGACGTGTACTCGCAAATCACGGAGGAGAATTTCACCAAACTTGCGACATCTACAGTTCGTATATGGAATGTTCGTCGCTTCAGACAGTCACGTTACATTACGATAGTCTGGAACTCAGCTTCTTTACCAGCGTTTATAAAAGTGGGTTATGTGACGCGTCCTGTGCGGCCATACGTGCCAAAGTGTTACAATGCCACAGATACCAGCAGATAGGTGACGTGAGTGCAGTCAGCAAGAATATCATTACATATCAACGATGTGGCATGGGTCACGAATAGAAAAATTGTCAAGCGGATGCACTAAAGTGTCCGAACTGTGCTGGATCACATGACGCGACCTCGAAGTTGTGTCCAAAAATCGTACATGAAACACGGGTACTCAGGAAGATGGCGAGGGAGAATTCTTCCCGCAAAGAGGCAGCTGCATCAGTGTGCCGACAGTGACGCGTCTTACAGCAAAAGCACAAGCGTGTCAGCAGTACAACCAGACCACATGAACAGGCCTCAACAAGCGCCCCACCCCTTGTCCGCACAACCATTAACAGAATCGGGAAACGTATGGAAAGACCGAGCGACCGCTGCCGGTATATCGAGGCCAGCTAAAACGCCTGCAGCGACTGTCCCAGCGCAAGATGCTGCTGAGGTTGCCTGGCCTTCTCTACTATCAATAGGCTCTCGGAAGGATCATGCGGACGAAGGTTCTAAGATGCGGCCTACTGACAATCTTCATGGTGCCAAGGTCCACAGCATGCTTCGACAACTGATGAATACGATGAGTGACGCGCTTTCTCGTCTACGCACGCTGCGTTACAAATTATGGATGCCCTAGAGCCGCTCCTCGCGGCTCTGCGGCAGTATCTCAATATGGCGCTCTTTTGAAGAGTGCATGCGTCCATCTGTTGTTGGGCAGTGAAAGGCGTGTAGCCTGCGTGGACGCCTTTCAGATTTTCGACAACGCGTATTCAAGTATCGGTTTCCTTTCGTGGTTGTTTGCAAGCCCAGCATTCCATCTCCCTTCCGACTATCAGGATATTTACAACTTTGGTCACGGAAAGACATTTTCAGAAGCAAAGTTCTGTTGTGCATACGTCGTGACATGGTGTACGCCCTACATATGGTAGCGGAACATGCTTCTAATGAACACATCTGTGTGACGGTAAGACTGCAGCAGCGCGTGTTTTCGATCATTGGAGGCTACATACCGCTGAAAAAGAAATTTAATCGCCTACACCTAAGTTCTGTCGTCCAAGTGTGGCCTGGACCACATATAATCATCGGAGACTTTAACGCCCACCACCCATTATTGGGCAGTGTTACGATGAATAGACGGGGGGAAGAATTGGCAAACTTCATGATTACCGAAAGTTTGGCAGCGATTAATCACGCTTCCCCTACTTTTCTCAGACGCGCGACGTACAGAAGCTGCTTAGGTATTGCATTCATGTCCAGAAGCCTTCTACCCTCAACAACCTCGTACACATACCTAGAGACGCATGGTCGTGACCCCATACCTACATATATAGAACTGCAATGGTTCCTTCAAGCTCCTCCACCACATATTTGTTGTACTAACGGGCGTGATTACCAGATGTTGGTGCACAACGCTTGCTCAGACCAATATTCGCCGCCTGATCTAGAACGTATTATTACCGCAGCTTCACGACACGACAAAATTCATACGTATATCGGTACCTAGAAGCTCCATCGACATTGAATATGAAAAACTACGAGCTGTACGTCACCACGCCGAGAGCAAATAGCGAAGAACGATATCTACCTCAGACCGTACTATCTGTCGCCAAGCTCAACGACATGTCCATCGTCACTTTGACAAACTGGGCACTAAGCGCTGGTGAGGATTTTGTACTTTCCTTGATCCTGGCAGGTAAGGTGCAGCTTACGATTTCCCCCTCAATATAAGTACCCATTCCGCGCTCGGGCAGTGGTGCAACGTAGATGCGAGGTGGATGTTCCAGAGGACAACTGCAAAACGATTGTGGTTGTAGCTTCTGGGGTACTATAACGTAAAACTATTCCAATTTGTTTTTATTCCAATCTTCTGACGACAAATTTGCGTAACCGCGGACACAAGCATCGGGCGGTCACCCGCCGCGTTCTCTGAATAGACCACTCAAACGCTCTCCTCGTTCATAGGAGGTCACTTTTGTTTGCTTGAAAAACGAATAACATTGCCTTCACTGAGCGGCTTGTCTTATCTTATTGGCTCACAACAGGCTAGGAGCACGCTCAAGTGGAGAGGGATTCGATAAGGCCGAGCCAGTGTACTGAAAATCGATAACCCGATGAAGAGGGTGGTGCCGGCGTATGCGATTGGTCCGCTTTCCCTTACTTAGCTTGCGGTGATTCGTCAACAATCGCGGCGGCATGCAAGGGAAGCATAAGAATGACGCTAAAACGAATCCTCAACAAAGGAGAGTTGGCAGAACGAGGTCGTAAACGGGCCGAAAGTGCTCGAAAATGTTACACGGCCACGTAGAAAGCTTTATTACACGCAAATAAACCCATGCTCTTCGACAGGTGCGAGTAGCCGGTGCCTGAGCGATCGGCCGCAGCCATCTTTTATTCCTTTCGGAACGGGGCAGCCTGCGGCTATACAGAAGAAAATTCAGTTTTGTTCGGCATATTAATGCATCTTTATCGCGTGCACGTCACTATGACGCGGTGAGTTTTTGCGGTTTTGTGACGTCGCGTGAGAGGCAGGTGAAGTGGGCGCAGCCCGAAATCTTTAGACCAATGGCAGAGGGCCAATAGCAAAGAGGCGTCGAATCAGAAATAACTATTTTTTTTTTTTTGTTCAGGGTGCACGTTATATCAGATGGGGAGCTATCGCGGTTTTCGTGACGTCGCGTGACAGACAGGTGAAAGCGGGGTGGTCCAAAAAGTTTTTGACCAATCGCGGAAGGCTGATTGCAAAATTGTAAAAGAAAAGTTTGGAATAGTTTTACGTTATAGCGCCCCTGGTCCATATTCAACAATAGACGGACAAGCCCCACCATCCACATACGACTGTCGTGACATCATGTTCACAATGGAAGAACTAGACGCTGCACTGCTTCATCTTGAAGATTATCAGTGGCTGTAACAGATGGTATCACATATGCTGCGCTGCGTTCTAGGGGGCAAGACGCACGCACTGTTCTCCTCTCCTTCTTCAATGCATCATGGAGCTCAGGCACTCTGCCGGAGAAATGGAAAACCAGTCTTATTGTACCGCTTCTGAAGCCTGGCAAGACACCTCATGCGATATCTTCCTACGGACCTATTGCCCTGGCAAGTTATGTGGACAAGATCATGGAGAGAGTGGTGCTGACGAGGCTAGAGTGTTTTCTCGAAAAGTACAATTTTTACCTAGACATGATGACGGGTTTTCGCAAAGGAAGATCATCCATTCACAGCGTGATTGACTTGGTGTCGAACGGGATAAGAAGCCTCGATCCTAATGAGGAGCACCCTTTTTGAACGTCAAAGGTGCATATAACAATGTGTTGTATGACGTCATTCTTGACGCACATGAGGAGCTAGGAATTTGGGGGTAGGATTTTCAATCGTTAATGGACTACCTTAAAGGCCGGGCCATATTTATGACGACGACAGACGAGAAGACCAGCCTTCGCCAAATCAACCGTGGCGTTCCTCAAGGAGGCGTACACAGCCCTACTCTGTTCAATACACCGCTTATAAGACTCGCCGATATAGTGCCAAGACTGCAACCATGAGGCTATACGCTGACGATATCTGCATATGGACTTCTGGTGCTTCGCGGTCACAACTTTATGCAAGACTGCAACGTGCAGTGTCGGTCACCTCGAAGTATTAGCAGAATCGAGGTCTACAATTGGCACCTGCAAAGTGTGCGGCCCTTGCCTTTACCCGCAAGGCAATGTACTGCTACCATATTACGATTAAAGGCGCAGCCATACCGTACGTCACGCACTACAGGTTTCTAGCAGTGATGATTGACCGAACCTTGTCCTGGTCTAAGTAAGTGTCGATGCTTAAGTCCAAATTAAGCAGCTTCATATACATGCTTAAATATATAGCAAACATGAAGTGGGGCCCGTCAGAGAGATCAGTGCGCTAGCTATATGAATCACTTTTTTCTAGGCTACTTACGATACAGAGGCGCTATAACGTAAAACTATTCCAAACTTTTCCATTCCAATTCTGCAATCAGCCCTCAACAATTGGTCAAAAGCTTTCTGGGACCACACCCCTCCCTTAACCCGTCTGTCACGCGACGTCACGAAAACCGTGATAGATCCCGATGATATATGGCGTGTACACACTGATTGGGCATGACTTGATCGAATAAAAGCAAATAGTTATTTCTGATTCGAGCCCCTTTTCGCCATTAGCCCACGGCTATTGGTCAGAGGTTTTCGGGCTGCACCCAGTACACCTGCCTGTCCCGTGACGTCGCAAAACTGCAAAAACTCATCGCGTCAAAGTGACGTGTGCGCGTTAAAGATGCATTATTATGCCGAAGAAAACTCAATTTTCTTCTGAATAGCCCCAGGCTGCCCCGTTCCGAAAGGAATAAAAGATGACTGCCACCGATCGCTGAAGCACTGGCGACTCGCAACCTGCCAGCACGGGTTTAATTGCGTATGATAAAACCTTTTGTGTGGCCGTGTAACGTCTTCGAGCACTTTCGGCAGCTTCACGACTTCGTTCTGCCTACTCTTTTTTGCTGAGTATCCATTTCAGCGTCATTTTTAAGCTTCTGTTGCATGCCGCCGCGATTTTCGACGAGCCACCGCAAGCTAAGTAAGGGAAAGCAGACCAACCCCAGACGCCGGCACCGCCCTCCTGATTCAGTTATCGATTTTCAGAGCAGTGGCTCGGCCCCATCGAATCCCTCTCCACTTGAGCGTGCTCCTCGCCTCTTGTCAGCCAATTAAATAAGACAAGCCGCTAAGTGTAGGCAATGTTACTCGTTTTTCAAGCAAACAAAAGTGACCTCCCATGAACGAAAAGAGCATTTGATTGGCCTCTTCAGACAACCCTGTGGGTGACCACCCGATCCTTGCGTCGGCGGTTACGAAAATTTGACGTCAAGAGATTGGAATAAAACATATTGGAACAGTTTAACGTTATAGGGCTCCAGTTTACCGATTATTACAAACATTCACCCCTCCTTTCTACGTACACTGGAGGGTTTACAAGCTCAGGCACTAAGAACATGTCTTGGTTTGCCACGCTGGTCGTCGACAAAGGGCGTGATTGAAGAAGCGCGTGAACATCCTATAGACGCTCATCTCTCATAAGAACCTTTAAGGCTATATCTTCGACTATTGACCCACCATGAACGTCACCCTCTATCGACCGTTCGCATTCTACTTCCAGACAGCACTCTCTCAGAATCTCTCTCGCGTCACAAGGGCGTCCTTCCCCCAGGCTTTACTAAGGCAAAAGCAGTGGCCGTACCAGCGTGGGCTTTGTCAAGACCTGTGGTGAATCTATCCATTCCCGGAGTCAGGAAAAAATCCCGTATACCTCCATCTGGATTTAAGCAAATTACTTTAACCCATATATCGAAAGAATAGGCCGATTCCATACATATATTTACTGACAGGTCGGCGTCAAAAACCACTTCAACCGCGCCATTCGTAATAATGAATGTGAAGATCAGCAAGCCCTTCCATCTCGACCACCAAACTACCTCAACGGCCGCAGAGATTGTAGCCATTCGGGAGGTAATTCGTTATATATCGATGAAGCCGCATCATACCTTGACTATATTTTTCAATTCCAAGCCGGCACTTCAGGTGGTGGATCCTGCCCTAAGGCGAGAACCTTACTATGTTGAGCACAATGCGTTGGTGGGCTAGTTGGTGCGGATCCATAATTACTTTGTTTAGCGCAAAACGTCTTTCTTGTGTCCATCGTTTTGCGCTAAACAAAGTAATAATAGACCTTACTATGTCCTTGTTCAAGATGTGATCGAATCACACGTTTTCGCCCTACGAGCTAGCCATTGCATAATGTTTCAGTGGATTCCGGGACACTGTGGCTTACATGAAAATGAGCTTGCCGACGTGGTGGCAAAGATGGCCCACATTAATACCATGTCAGTGTCCATCCCTTTTTCACGACCATACACTAATGACTTAATGCACAGATTTCTGCGCGATAATACCGCAGTATATTGGGCCTCGCTAGGTCATCGTAATCTCCACCTTCACGAACCCGACCCAGAGATGAAAATACGGATACCACCGAACATGAAAAGCTGAAATGCAAGCTTGCTGGTACAGATTACGACTAGGTGTGGCCTTCACGCGGCGCTACCTACATTTCATCGTCCGGGCGGACAAACCAAATTGGGAGGAATGCGGTATTCATGAGACCATAGAACACCTCTTGTGCATCTGCCCGCGATTTGATGTACAGAGAAAATCACTGACAGATATCTTGTCGAAATTTGCCGTGTGACCATTAGCTGAAAAGGCTCTATTGGGACCTTCGCCTGATCCTCGTCATCAGCCTGATAGTCTGAAGGCTCTCAACAAACTTTTGTATGAGAACTGACTAGACAAGAGGCATTGAAGAGTCTTGGAGCATGCAAAATTCTCACCGCCATCGTCATCCTCATAATAAATGCCTCCTCTATTCTTTCTACACCATTTCCCTTTCCTGAACGCCGAGTAGCAGGCCAGAAAATTGATTCAGGCCGACCTCTCAGCTTTTCTATCATAATAAATACTTCTCTCTCGCTCTTTGTCTAAGATTCTTGACAAAGTTATTCCTCGAAATTTTGAGAATGACCGCCCATAACCAATTGTCATGATACAAAACACCGACAGCGCAGGCCTTTTACGTCAAATTTTATTAAACTTAAATATTAAAAGCGCCGAACAATAACAGAAAACTGAATATGATGAAATTTTCTAGGTGAGGCGGTGCCCTACCTACGGAATCGCACTAGGCAAGAGCCCGGGTTTCTACCAGAAAGGTCACTAGGGTTGAGGATTGGGCGAGTTGGTATAGCATTCTAAATATACAAGTGCTCCCGCTCAGTTTAATCCTAGCGCCAGCTAATTTAATTCAAGCGCCCTCCAAACCAATCCATGTGCCATTCATTTGAGTCCGAGCACCACTGAACTTAATCCAAACACCAGCCGAAACAATCCGAACGCCAGCGAAATTCTACCAGTACCACCAGTGAACTACTGGTGATCAATCCAGGCATAACGCAATTTAAGAACATTTGAATTTCAAGGCATCCGAAATTTTGCGAACATATTACCTTCGAAATGAAAGGACGAGATGAGAGACCAGTAGCTTTCCTGCCACACGGCTAAAGACAACCTTTGCGGGGGTTTTTCTACTTTCCCATTCGAGCAAAATTGCAGATGGGAATCCTCGCAATTAATTGAGAGGAGACGCCAGCATGAATACGTTAAGGGAGTTTATGACACACATGCGATTTTGTCATGGTTATATAAACGAACAATAAAGAGTGATTCAATTATAATAACTAGGCCCTGGCCGGCAGGCTCCGGTCGCTAGCGAATACAATTCACTATTTTACTGCGATGTCCGTAGCCTCCAATCAAACACCGCGCCATCTATACCACTAAAATGCTCATGAATTAACATATAATTGCATAATATACCTAACTGATATGGTCAAGTCACTAGGGAGCATAAGTGAAATACAATGCGCAGTTCAGGGTTCTCGCTGTTTTGCACACCATAACGTCATGTATGCCAAATGAAATGCGACAAAACGACTTTCAATACTAAGCCTACCATAGACTCGTATGCTTAAGTAACTAGTGAATATTATTCACCCATTTCGCTGTCACTGCAGCAGCTATCACTCGTGAGTGCTTTCATTGGTATCAATGAAGCTGTAACAAAACGAGCACATTTTTGTTACCACTGCTAATATCGCCGAGGTATTAGTGACCTCTAGTGATGCGCTCACTGCGATGTTATACTTTCATGTAGAATAGCGTCATATATATGAAATGAAATGTCATTCAGATGGCAATTCAATACCTGTAATTTAATAACTATGGGAGACGCTAAGATTGAATAACTAGTCATGAAGAATCATTTTGTGTAGTGTGACCGTCACAGCCATCATTCGTGCACGTCGTCAGTGGTATAAATGAAAGTGTCAATAAATGATAATTTTAATCAGACTGTATATCTAGTTGACATCACAGAATCATTACTGATCACTGGTGATAAGCTCTGTTTGGTGTTCTTGTACTTTTATGCAGCATAACGGTCATGCAATCAAATAAATCTATTTTTAAAACGATTCAAATATGATCATTTACTATCAGTGAGCATTTTATTCTGCTACCACTGGTAACTGATGTTGCGCGGTGATTAGTCATCACTAGTGATAAGCTCACTTCTTTGTTTTCGTACTTTCATACAGCATAAATTCACGGGTATCAATTTAAAAGTGAGGCAAATGGCAATTCAAGTTTAATAAGTAGGAAGTGCTAGGAATTTGTCGATAGCGATCCAGAGTCACTTTGTTTGGCACACCAGCGGTAGCCATCATTCCTTCATTTTGCCACAGGTATGGATGTGTTTCTTGAAATACTTTCCTCTGAGATTGCAGATGTGGTCCAAGTACTGGCCGTCAATGGTGACTTGTTCACTACAGTTTTCTCCACTACTCAAATATCACACCTCAATGAGCACAAAATGAAAGGTCGCCCAAGGATGATTCAATTACGACAATTAGAAACTGAGCTGTTTATGCCAATTGATGCAAAGATGCCGAAGAAAGGTTTTAGTTGCCAACTTTCTGAATTCTTAAGCCTTTTTTCACTAGCACGGCGCAACAGGCATCAATCGACTTGAAGAAATAAATGGAAACAAAGTCCCAACGTAGCGGAAGTAGCGCTTCATGAATTGGCTTGTAGCAAATTGGTGGGAAAAGAGCTCATTCGAATTTCATCGGATAAGTTTAGTATGCTTATGTGCTTTCACTCTCTTATGAAGCATCTTATGATCCGCGCTGTAAAAGCAACGGCTATATATCGCTCATGCAAATGCTGACCATAAGAGCTATGCGTAGATCTGTGCGCGGTAAACTTTATTATTAGAAACTACAACCAATTTGTTAGAAGACTACCGCCTTTCTTAGCCCAGCTTATCCAAGATCCGCCTGGCTCCTTGCGAGCCTATAGCATATAGGGACATTCTCACTTTTGCTTAGTCAGTAGCATATGGCAAAGACTGCAAGTGAAACCGTAATACTCAAACGGGAACACTCATTGAGGCCATTGGAAGGGCTTCTTAAAGTCGAACCACAGGAAGTGGCAGGCTAATGGCGGTCGCAAGAGTAAGCTTTCCCGCCGCTCAACAGTCGCCATTCTTGTTGGCCATTGATGAAGCCTAGCGATGCCGGGCTTTTGCGACACAAGCATGCTTCCAGCGGACGCGCATAGTGAACAGAATTATACAAGAATGATGGTAAGAAGAGAGCGTCCACGAGGATTGACGTGACTGATGTCCACAGGCAATGACAGAGAGAGATGATGATAGGGAAGGCCATATTTATAAATAAATTAAGCTCTCCCTGCAAAGAATTATGTACGCAAGAACACGTCAAAGCAAAACAAATCCAACCGTTCTCGGCACTTATTATTTACCCTGTTATTAGTACGGCCCTCTTTACGTAAAGGCAAACAAAACAAAAATAGTAGTGCTGCTGAAAAGGCGTGACGTTTTCTTCTTCTTTTTTTTTTTGTTATTGTAACGCCGCTCTTACCGATTGTATCTTGAGCAATTATGTGCCCATCCCAGACCTGTTGGACGTTCCGTCCTTTGTTGTCGCCCTTTTTACTGTTTCATACCATACACCCTTTTAAGAAATTTGTTGGAATAGCAAGCCGTCAAGTCGGCTGCCATACTCTGAACGTATTAGAATTGCGAAAACGTTCTCCACGCGTCACAGCTACCATCCGCTTTGTGAAGCACCGTGAACGTTGTGTTCACTTCGTAGCGCATTACGGCAGTTTACATATGTGCGACGTGCGGGAAATGTGACGTCATTTGTCATCTCTAGGGACTAAAGCATATGAGATGCTACACAACACAATTTAATTATCCTGCTAACGACTGTTCATGCGATACCCTTACAGTGAAGAATTGTTAATACCCGACAACACATAAGTCTGCAAAATCACTATTTATTGCTAATGACTCGCTGATGTTCTTTATATTGTTCAGATAATCGCTCGTATAATGGCACTTTATTCTACTCAACGGCCGCACGTACAAGTAAACGCTACAATGGTACAAAGATTATTGATATTCAGTTCTGGCTCAAGCTTTTCCGTTCCTAATTGTCATAATTTAATCACTTTTTCAGTGCCCTTTCATTTCATGTCCATGAACCTGTGATATTTTAGCACTCGAGAAAATTGAAGTGAACATATTCACCATTGACCACCAGTACATGGACAACATCTGCAGTCTCGGAGGAACAGACAGACAGACAAAGAACTTTACTAATGGTCCTGAGGAACAGCGTTAGGGTACCTCCATTTTGAGGGAGTCCCCGTAGCCGTCGCGGGCGGCACCCACTTCGGGGTAGGAAGATCGTGGTCCTCCGCCCTGTCGCAGGCCCTCTGGACAGCCCGTAGTTGCTCTGAGAGGTCGCCGCTTTTAAGGGCTACCTCCCAGTCGGTTAGAGTGGTTAGCGATGAGCTGCGTAACGCAGGGCATTGCCAGAGCATATGGGATAAGGAGCAGTACGGCTCCCCACAGTCTGGACAGTGGGGTTCTACATTAGGAAAGTATTAGAGGAAACATTAGAGGAAAGTATTTCAAGAAACACATTAATACCTGTGGTAAAATGAACGAATGATGGCTACCGCTGCCGTACCAAACAAAGTGACTCGTGGTCACTTTTGACAAATTCCTAGGACCTCCTTGTTATTAAACTTGAATTTCCATTTGACTCACTTTTGATTTGATACCCTTAACTTTATGCTGTATAGAAGTACGAAAACGTAGAAATGAGCTTATCACTACTGAAGACTAATCACCCTGCATCATCAGTTACCTATGGTAGCGGAATAAAATAATCACTGATCGTAAATGATAATAATTGAATCGTTGTTTTTAAAAAATTTCATTAGATATGCGTTACCCTATGCTGCATAAAAGTTCAAGAACACCGAAAAGAGCTTATCACTAGTTATTGTTGTAGACCTTTTGATGTCAATTAGCAATGTTGACTGATTAAATTCTCATTTATTGACACTTTCATTTGCACCAATGACGACGTTTACGAATGATAGTTGTGACTGTCACACTACACAAAGTGATTCTTCATCACTACTGGCTCAATCTTAGCACCTCCTATAGTTATTAAATCGTAGTTATCGAATCGGCGTCTACATGACACTTCATTTCATATATATGACGCTATTCTGCATGAAAGTAGAACAGCGCGGTGAGCGCATCACCAGTGGTCACTAATAACTCAGCAGTATTAGTTAGCAGTGGTAGCAAAAATGTACTCATTTTATTACAGCTTGATTGATACCACTGACGGCACTCACGAGTGATAGCTGCCGCAGGGAAAGCGAAATGGGTGAATAATATTCACTAGTGACTTAAGCATACGAGTTTAGAATAGGCGTAGTATAGTCACTCGTTTTATTGCATTTCATTTGACATACATGACGTCATGCTGTGCAAAATACTGATTACGCTGAACTGCGCATTGTATTTCACTTGTGCTCCCTAGTGACTCGACCATATCATTTAGGGGTTTTATGCAATTATATGTTGATTCATCAGCGTTTTAGTGGTATCGATGGCGAGGTGTTTGATTGTAGGCTACGGACATCGCAGTAAAATAATTTATCGTATTCGATAGCGACCGAAGCCTGCCGGCCAGGGCCTAGTGAATATCATTGAATCCCTCTTTATTGTTCCGTTTGATAGCCATGACCAAATCGCATCTGTCTCATTAACACTCTTAACGTACTCACGCTGACATTTGCTCCCAAATAATTGCGAGAATTGTCATCTCCTGTTTCGCTCACATGACGAAGTAGAAAAAAAACTCCAAAAGTTATTGTTAGTCACATGGAAGGAAAGCTACTGGTCTCTCATCTCGCTCGTTCATTTTGAAGATATTAATGCCCGGTATGTTCACAAAATTTCAGAGGTCTTGAAATTCAAAGCTTCTTAAATTGCGTTATGCGTGGATTAAGTTCACTGTCGTTTGGATTATTTCCGCTAGAGTTTGGATTAAACTCAGTGGTGCTTGGATTAAATTGAGTGGCTTTCGGATTAAAATGACTGGCTCTTTGATGAATTTGAACTGCGCTTGGATTAAATCAACAGGCGCTAGGAATAAATTGACAGGGGCTTGGATTAAATTGAGCGGGAAAACCTGTAGTACAGTGAAACATAAAAAAGGAAAAGCAATCCGAACCAGCCAGCTGAAAGAAAGTTTCAAAAAGTTGGACGTCGGCGCTCTTTTCCTTCATCTGGCCGCGTCGGTTTGTTTCTTCCTTTCTATGTTGCGCTGTACCAGTTTTCGTCTACCAGAAAGCTCGCCTTCTTCCAGAGCGTTCACCGCCCGCGCTTCCCTGCAGACGTTACGGTGAGTTGTTGGCGGGACGCGTGAGAAGAAGTCGGGGATCTTTGAATGCTGTCGCGTTCCACTCTCAAAGACGAGGCTTAAGCGTCTTCCAAGTTATTATTTTCATTGTGGTGACGTAATCCAAAATTTTGTTACAATTGCTGAAAATAATGATTTGTTCTATGCGACTTTAAATGCTTATGTAATAATTTTAGCACTGTACCTTGTGTTGCTCTGTGTTAATATATATGTATTCTTTTTTTCTTTTTTTGCTTTTTCTAGTAGCACCAGCTTGTCATTTCTGTTTGGGGCGTCCGGAACCTTGTCAAGTCCCAACAAAACGGCTTTTTCTGCAGTTGTCCTTTTTTCATCATGTACCGTGACTGGTGCAAACACAACTAATTAATTAATTAATTAATTAATTAATTAATTTTCTTCATTGAAACACGTGCGCCATGTGGTGTTGGCGGCGACCCTGTTGCACGGGTCGCCGCCAACACCATGTTATTATTATAATATATATATATATATATATATATATATATATATATATATATATATATATATATATATATCGCATTAACGTTCACATACATCTTACTATGGTTGCTACCGAAATCTTAACGTGATTAGCATTAGGATTCTTAACGCACTATTCAGCGTCTGTCTTTCGGCCTCAAACTGTTTTCCGGCCAACTTGGGCGACTGGGTTGTCCATGGCCTCATGGGTAGAGCATCGGGCTGTTCAGCTTTGGGAAGCAGGCTCGAAACTATCGAACTGGGTCACTGGGTCACTGGGTATGTGACCCTGGATTTCATTTCCTTTCACTTGAACTTCAACGGTTCCCAGACCGGGCTTTGCATGAGGAGTGGGCGCATGAATGGTGGATAACAATGATTGTTGCGTAGAATTACGAAGATTGCATAGCTTCTTCGATGGAATTCTTGAAATGAGCGGGATCAGGGATAAGAGCTTGGCTGCAGTTAAGGTCATTCCAGTCGTGAGCTGTGTGCACAAGAAAATTACTTTTGGAACGTAGTAGTGCGGAGACGATGCGGCATGACGCTGTTAAGGCCAGTTCACACTACACGAAATATCCGGCGAGCGAAGTGGATTCGGCCACTTTTGACGCCGAGGAGGGCGGAAAGCGGCGCGGTGAAGGTAATCGGTCCAGGACCCATTTTTTCCGCTTTCGCCGCCACCGGAAGCTGCCTTTTGACGTCGCAACCCGTCTAATCTCAACATGGGAGCCAGAATGTCTCAGCGACCGGCCTTCTCCGGCGAAACGGCGCAATACAAGCAGACGCAACAAAAGCCCGCGAACGAGAGGCACACACGTGAACTCTCGTCTCTGTCGCAAAGTCGCGAAACCAAAAAAGAAACTGCCGCGAGACCTCGCTGTCGTCGCGGAAAGGCTTGAAGCGACGGCGGATCCGCCTATGCACGCGTCAACAGATGAGAACACGCTCTCTTTTTTCCGGTGAGCGGATTCGCTTCGCTCGCCGAATTTTCGTAGTAGTGTGAACGGGCCGTTAGGATGGCCTGTGCGTTGTGTACGACGCAGTGGTTGGATGAACTGGCTGTGTCGGGGTAAACAACGGAAGAACTTGTGATAAAGGCAGTGGCGTGAAATATCGTGACGGCAAGCGAGAAAAGGCAGTTGTAACTGAATCTTTGGAGCAGATATACTATAGTATCGTGAGTATTTTGAAAGAATAAAACGTGTAGCACGATTCTGAACTGATTCGAGAGCTGAAATAAGGTTAGGATGATATGGATCAAAGATTCAAGTTTGGTCATGCAAGTGTTTTGTAAGTTAGTAATTTTAAGGAAGAAGGTGCCATGCGCAGGTTACGCGGAAGGTACCCAATTGTTCGACTAGATGAATTTATTATGCGGTTAACGTGGTAAGACCACGATAAATCACTAGTGATGTAAACGCCAAGGTATCTAATGAAGCGTGTGGAAATAATGGCGGTATCGTTGATTTTATAAGTAGGTAGAGTATCATTTCGGTGGTGGTGAAAACAAATTAGTACAATCTTTGCAGTATTCAGGGCATTAGCCAAGTAGCGCACCATTTCTGTGCGTTATTCACGTCATTTTGGATGACAGAATAATCGTCAGTGTTAGTTATAATGCGGTAGATTACGCAGTCATCAGCGAAAAGGCGCATACTAAATGTTACTATGGAAGGCAGGTCGTTAACGTATATTAGAAAGAGCAAAGGGACCAGAACTGTGCCTGGGGGTACTCCTGAAATAACATGTGAGTAAGAAGACGAGTGCCCATTAGCAGAAACAAATTGCATGCGGTCGGTTGAAAAGTTTCGAATCCAATTAGGGACATGCGTACGAAGGTTTAAAAGAGATAGCTTGAGTAAAAGGCCGGAACGGGGTACTTTGTCGAATGCTTTCTCGTAGTCTAGGAACAGTGCATCGGTTGGGATATTGCGGTCAAGACTGTAATGAATGTCATGCACGAACATAGCTAATTGGTTTAACACGAGTGGCCTTTCCGCAATCCATGCTGATTCGGATGAAAGTAGTTGGCTGATGTTAGAAATGTCGCGACATTGGAGTAAATGACATGTTTCATGATCTTAGAGCATGTGCTAGTTAGCGAAATGGCTCGGTAGTTATTTGGTGGTGATACACCTTTCTTGAATACTGGAATAACGTTCCCAATTTGCCAGTCATGTCGAACGGAACCAGTATCAAATAATTGCTGAAAATATGATGGAAACAGTAAGGCTGCAGCCATCTTTAGTATCTTTTAAACTTTGGAATTAACTCCATCGATACCACATGAAGATGAACATTTTAATGAATCAATTATATTGACAATACCATGCAAGTTGAAGGTGATGGTGTCCATTTGTAGATACGGCAACGGTGGGAGATCGGGAACATCGTGGGTCGTTTCGTTAGTAAAAACTGAACAGAACGTGTGGCCCAGTGCATGAGGTACGTTAGGTACATCTACCGGCGAGCCAGTGCTGTCACAGAGTGAAACAATAATGTTTACATTGGGGATAATAGTTTTCCAGAAGCATTTTGGGTTGGTTTGCAACATTTCGGGGAGGGTAGTAGAGGAGAACCGGCGTTTAGCTTGGGTAGTCATATCGGAGTATTGTTTGGCATTGGTGTGATATTTATGCCACATGCATTCAGTGTTAGACAGCTTGTCAGAACGCAAAAGGCGCTTTTTCTTGTTCTTTGAATGTTGTGATATTAATCCATGGAGAACGCGTTCGTTGTGTTATGCTGATGGTAGGGATGTATAGTCTTAAGCGCAGCAACTCGGATTTGAAGAGAGACCAGTTTGACTCAGTAGAGCATAGGTGGTACGTAGAAGCGAAAT
The DNA here is from genome assembly GCF_023375885.2 of Dermacentor andersoni. Classification (NCBI taxonomy): domain Eukaryota; kingdom Metazoa; phylum Arthropoda; class Arachnida; order Ixodida; family Ixodidae; genus Dermacentor; species Dermacentor andersoni. Next base: position 15,069,512 of record NC_092818.1, read on the forward strand.
CGGTATAGAATAAAAAGAAATCGCGATTCAGTGTAGTCTCCTCTGTCGTATAGCGTTAGTACGTTTTTTGACTTGATGACTTTTGGTAATATTTGTAGCGAAAGTAGTGTGGATTACAACGTGGTCACTGAGGCCCGTAGTGTACGAAGGAGCACCGAATTCTTCAGGGTAAGTACTCAAAATAATATGAAGAACATTAGATGAATGGTCAGTAGTGCGGGTGGGCTCAGAGATAATTTGAGCCAGGCCAAAGGTTAGACAAGTGTTCAAGAATTCACTACAAGCATAACTTTTCGTTAAGGCGTCGGCCATATTACTCCAATCTATAGACGTGCTGCTCTTCAATGATGCCAACTTGGGTCAGTGGGTACGTTGAACTGGGTATGTCCCGCTCATCGAGGATCCCTTTTGGCCCTAAGTTGAGTCATTGGATATTGGCTACTGTGTACGTGATGTTGTGCGATTTCGAAAAAAAATAAGTACTTTACTATTTGTTTCCTGTGCTCGGCGGAATTGAATTATGGGGTTTTACGTGTCAGAACTACTATTTGATTATGAGGCACGCCGTAGAGAGGGGACTCCGGATTAATTTTGGACACAAAGGGATCTTTAACGTTCTCCAACTGCGTGATACACGGGCGCTGTTGCATTTCGCTCCCACCGTTATGCGGCCGCAGCGGCCGAGATTTGTTCCCACGACCTCGTGCTTAACTTAGCAGCGCAACACCATAGCCGGTAAGTGGGCGTGCTGGGAGGAATCGAGTCTGTGTCATACACCGCGTGTTTCTGTCGAGACTTCCAGTAATTTTAAAGAATAATTTTTAGTGGATAGCGCAATTCTTGTCCTTGATCTGGTCTACTCGAAGAGCCAGACATTACTTTCCCAACAAATCGAAGTACCTCATCTTCTAATTAACAAAACTCGCTAATTACGTTTTTCGAGTATTATGTTGCGTCACATATTGCAATTTACACATTTTACTTCGTGAGACTGCAAAGCATATCCATTATTTCCGTGGATGACATCATTTTCGACATACGCACCATCAAAATTGCTGTAAGAGTGCGCTGTCGCTGCACTCATACTGAGGTTGGAAGTTTCCTGTGGGTGGATGTCCGGGAATTTCAAGCGCTCTCCGGCCAGAGATGACAATGGTGACGCTTTGCGGAGGAACAATTAACTTGGTTTATTTCGCATTTCTGCCGGCATTAGGCCAAGAACAAAAATAAATATGAAAAGAAACTTGAGACGACAGCAAAACGTGCGCTGGCTTGAAAAATCTCAGGGATGGCTTCTTCGCACCTCCACGCTGGGGCTTTTTATGCAGTTCCTTTCCCTTTTTCGTTCGACGGGCAAATTCAATCTCCTTCTCTCGGGCAATCGGACCTAAAAATCCAACCGATGGTGTCGTACCACTGCGCCAAACTCCGCCTTTGGTGTCCAATCTGCCACCCGACCCTGATGCAATTAAGCCGCAATTTCAAGTGAAACTGGGATCGACGCTGTTACAAGGAAATTGTGAGCGTTGGCTCTTTGTAGGCTTGACTGTCGCCACCGTTTCTAAAAAAATGTGGTGCTTGTGGTCATCTTGAAGGGAGGTTCTCTGTCTGGCGGTCTATAGCCTGCGCTGGACCCCGTCGCTGTACAGGTGGGCGCTGGTGCTTCGAATGAAACACAAAGATGGGCGCTGCCGCTTAGAGACGCACATGGCCGATGACCCAATGCAGTTTGTAGTCCAGGAACATGTCTCGTTCGTCAGCTCTAGGTTGTCGAACAGACAAAGGTGAGACGCATAATCGCTTGCCAATTATCTTGAGGTGACTCCGATTTCGTCGCCAGCTCTATGACGTCGAAAGGACGAACAAGCACCAATCCATAACTGCATGCTCGCCAGTGTGGCACCCTTCGTTCAGAAGAACCGCCAGGTACAGCAGCATCAAACAGTAGTAGCCGACTCTGAGCTGCCGTATCTAACAGTATGTTTCCTATTGTGTCTTTGTGCGCCTTCATTTATTCGCGCACGGAACTTCGCAGTGTTCGTGATATTTGACTGCATGGAGTCTTTTTCAGTCTTCTTGTACTTTTATATTAGCTTGCCCTGCGAAGAGGACTTGCCAGCGCCAGAAAAGGAGCCAGCCTCTCCTTTAATTACATGTGAATAAAAAGCCATTCTTTAATTTCACTATCATATAAATGCTCAGAAAAAAATCATTTATGCAACTTTATTGAAAAAAGGTATTTACTATCACGTTTTAAAAACGAATACACTGTTCTGCTTTTGTTCGACCAACCTACAAAGTAATCTCTATTTTCAGCGTTTAGCTTACACCTACAGGCATGAGCGGACAAATGGCATCCAGCCGACTCGACGTTGCAGTAGTTGTCACTCGGCGCAGCAGTGTGGAAGCACACCGACTTGGCGTCCCGAATATGCATAGATAAGGTAGGCACACATTGTCAAGTCGAAACAGACTGAACGTGCCGCCCCGTTACGCACCAGTCAGGCGACCGGTGCCGCCAGGAATGCATTTATCAGTCGGGAGTTGCTGTTTTGCTTCATCACCGTTTCATTAAGGTCACAGCGGGGCATCTATGACGCTGCACACTCTTCTGAGTTAGGGCGGCCTCGTCGCTCATCCACTAGTCGACATGCCTTTGATCCTGTGTCTCTGGGTTAAATTCGAGAGTTCTAGCACGCCCATTTTCCCCCAAGCCACCATAATACAGCGTGCGTGCGCTTGTGCATGTATGTGTGACTGTGTGCGTGTGCCTGTGTATGTGTGCGTATGCGTGTGCGCGTGCGTGTGTGCATGTACTTGTCTATGCATTTGCGTGTGTGCGTGTATGCGCATGCGTGCGTGTTTGCGCTTGTGTGTGCTTATCTGTGGAAGCGTGTACGTGTGTGCTTGTCTGTGTGTATGTGCCTGTGTGTGCGTGCGTGTGCCTGTTCTTTTTATTTTTATTTACCCAACACATCTGTTTGTTTGGTAAATGGAGGCTTAAATCTGGAAACTTAATGGTGCCACTAACGGGTGCTTCAAATGTCAGAATAAGAGGTATGAGGCATTTATTAAAAATCGAAGAAACAGCTTACGTGGCCCAAGCAGGCAACCCAATTAATCTAATAGTTCAATAAAACCAAGCAGGCATCGACACATCGAAGTATTCTCGCTACCCCTAGACCTTCCAACCAAGAACCCACATTTCTGTTATGGTAATAAAGAAATACATTACATAAGCAAGGCGCAGTGCAAGAGCCCGTGCAAACACATGTCTTTTGTTATAAGTTTAAACCACTCCAAGATGAGAATGTTGATGAAAGATAAAAGTTAAGAAGTTGCAAGAACTGGCTGGCAGAAAAACCCATCTTATTTTGGAATCTCCCAATTCCATGAGAGTCGATAGCGCTTTTCACGCACAGGAGGAGTTCAACTTGTGGAAAGGCATAAAATAAATAATTGATGTCTAAAGAAAAGGCAGTGAAGCTGCCATCAGCACTGTCATTTAAGAAGTCTAAGATTTCATTAGAGCTTGTTATCATAAAAGTGTCGTGAATTGTTAAAACTGTAATTTCGCTTGCAGGAAATAAGCTATACATTTTTTTCCCACCAGCCGCTTTCAGAAACAATTACCCGGAAGAGGCAGTCGTCCTTATGTGTCTTAGCCATAAGAAAAAAAATATTTACACTGAGGCATTTGCTTTTATCCAGACGCCGACGAAGGGCATCAAATGTTTTAATACGGGGTTTTACGAGCCCGAACCGCTATCGGATTATGAGGCACGCAATAGTAGGCGGCTCCGAATCAATTTTTACTAACTGGGGTCCTTTAACCAGCACCTAAATTTAAGTACAAAGATGTTTTTGAATGTGGGCCCCATCGAAACACGGCCGCCATGCCCGAAATTTGATCCCGCGACCTCGTCTTTAACAGCGCAACACCAAAGCCACCAAGCAACCACGGCGGGTGGTATCTAATTTCAAATTATGTGCAACACATCCTGAGTTGCTAGTGCTCTGTCCTGTCCTTTTTGTCTGCGTCCGTGTATGGTTTACGCTGAAGTGTACATGATGGCACGACAAGTAGCCTAGCAGTCTGTCCATTTTGAACTAAATATTTCTTCGCCAATCGTAACGGAAGAGAGGGAAAGACAGGGTAGTTAGCCTGTAGATAGACCGGCTGGCTAGCAATTGGGATGATAGCACTTACGAACGAAAAAGCTTTAGGAATGCGCTCCAAGTTATCACCTGCGGCGCGCACAGCGATCGAGGTTTTTACGCCGTTGTCAATCACGGCGGCTTCACTCAAAACGTCCTGTCAGGTTGTAGTGACAGTGAAAAATCAAACACTGCCGGAAGTTACAATTGAGAATCCAACTCTCTGCAGGGCGAGCTTGTGATCTTAAAGACAAACAGTATTCAACTTGCAACAACCCGCCGTGGTTGCTCAGTGGCTATGGTGTTAGGCGGCTGAGCACGAGGTCGCGGGATCGAATCCCGGCCAAGGCGGCCGCATTTCGATGGGGGCGAAATGCGAAAACACCCTTGTACTTAGATTTAGGTGCACGTTAAAGAACCCCAGGTGGTCGAAATTTCCGGAGTCCTCCACTACGGCGTGCCTCATAATCAGAAAGTGTTTTTGGCACGTAAAACCCCATAATTTAATTTAATTCAACTTGCAACAATAGCAATGAGCACATTGGTCGATCATTGACGCTAATCGTACAGCTCGTCTGTACTGTACGTATACACGCGTCAACGTATATTCAGGCTCAATGGCTTAAGCTCGCGTAGATTTGAGAACGTACCACACTGTTTCCAACCCGCGTGAAATCTAATTACACACGTCTTCTTACCATTAAATTAGCGACAGCATACACGAATTTCGTGAACTTGAACTGCGCTAGGGACGAGACACCGAGTTAGAAGACCGGACGAACGCAGCCCTGTCTTCTTCGTCAGACCTGTCTGTGTCCGACCTGTCTTCTTCTACCTCGGTGTCTCGACCGTAGCGCAATTTAAGTTCACGAAATAATGTCTTGCCAACTAGCCTCCCTACACACCCTCCCCGAGAACATACAGGAAGTTACGGATATATAAAGTGTGCCTTAAAGCGAGAACGTTAATCTGATATAATAGCGACATTTTGGTCGAATGCTCACGTGGTAATGTCCCCTTCCTAGATGGTGTAAAATAAATCAAAACAACTCGAGTGGAAATGACCTTATACAAACAATAAATAATGTCCAACAGTTTATGAATCTCAAAAAAACAACGAATTTCCGTCTATTGCACAGCCTTCCAACATGTCCAGTAAGAAAAATCCAATAGAATATTTTACCAGGGACGGTGCCAGGGGGGCAAGGGAGTGCGGCCTGGTACCGCTTATTTCTTTGGTTGGAGTACAGCGCGCAGGCTGACGCAGCTTTCTGTCACCCTTGCAGAATGTTTTATGCAGGTGCCAAAGGGAAATCTGCGTTTGTCAACGGTGGATACAGTAACTACAAAAAAGCTGTAGAAGAAGATGCTTGTTTCAGAAAGCACAAAAGCTCACTCGTGCTTAAGCCTTGCCAGACATCGTGGGTTTCCTACACGCAGATGAAGTCGGACGGACAGAGAAAGTCAGTTGCAACACATCTCAGCGTTGTGTACTCTAGGGGAAGTGCAGGAAAATCGCCCCTATAAAGCCAGATTGGCAGACATTTTCCGATTCATTGCCGTTCAGGGTGTCGTTCAGAGCAGCCACGATGAAAGTGCCACAAGCGAAAGCAAGGGAAACTTCGTTAGCTCTTGAACGTGTTTGGCAAATATGACGATATTGTCGGGAAGAAACTGAATGGTGGAGCAGCAAACGCGAATTACGCTCATCATTCGATACAAGACGAGATCCTCGAAATTCTCAGTCAAATCACATTAACAACTATAAAGGTAGAGATGACAATCTCCAAGTGTTTTGCACTTATTATGGATGAAACAAAGGACCTAACCTAAGCAAGACGGAACAATTATGAGTTGTACTAAGCTACTACGTTAGTAGGGCTGTCTTTGAGCAGTTTCTTGGATTCCGCAACGCTGAGCATTTGGATGCAAGGTCGTTGCTGGGCTACGTAAGGAAAACGTTGAATTGCTGCAGCATTTATGCTCAGCTGTGCATTGCTCAAACATATGGTGGTGCGAGTGTCCTTAGCGGTACCTCAAGGGACGTCCAGCCACTCTTCAGGCACGAAGTGCCGCCGGCAGTGTACGTCCACTGCGTGAACCACCGCCTCAAATTAGTCATCGTGGTCACCGCTAAGCAAACTCAACGCAGTATTACATGATTGATCTACCATGTATGATTCATTGTAGATGCCCAGTAGGACATGTGTTCTGGGCTCAAGGTAGGCTAGCGCGCTGTACGCTGCACCTTCTGGGGCAGGTGCCGTTTTCAGGTGTGATGTGTTCAAAACTTTGTGAAGTTCCTCTGAATGACGTTATGTGGCTATTAACCGTAACTGCAATGTAATAGCATTGTTCACTCTTGCTGTAGTAACTATACGTGCACTTCCAGCTGGTGACAAGTGGACTTGGTAAATTAAGTAGCACGAAGCTTGCCCAGATGAGAGTATAGCCTGATTTATTCTACGAGACAGAAATAGCGCGAATCCCATGGAAATGACTCACTCGCAAGCGAAGCGCTCGCACGATGTTCAAAATTTTGGCTACTTTTGTAGCTCTTTCGATATGACCACACAGAATGCATGCTTTGCTACATTGTATTCCTCGCGGAGACCGTATATCCGCTATTTACGTGCTGCTGCTGCTGCTGCCGCTGCTGCCGCCGCCGCCGCCGCCGCCGCCGCCGCCGCCGCCGCCGCCGCTGCTGCCGCCGCCGCTGCCGCCGCCGCTGCCGCCGCCGCTGCCGCTACCGCCTGCCGCTGCCGCCGCCGCTGCCGCCGCCGCCGACGACGACGACGACGACGACGAACTGGATTGAAGGTCTTCTAAACGCATCAGTGTGAATATGCTATTCCAGCCTGACAGTAATATCCAAGTCAGACGGGCAAATTTAGTGACACTTCGAGCGAGTGCACTTCGCATTTATTGTCACTCTCAGGCTGTCCGACGGAAAGGTCTTGTGACGCTGCGGAGTGCACTTGCCAGCTAGTGCGTTCAGCGAGCTCACTTGGCTGCGATGAAGTGCGTTTGCTTGGATGTAATGATATCTTGCCTTGGCTCATGACGATTGCACCCAGCTTGCATCACTTCGGCTGCACGTCGTCAAGGCGTAGGAGCACCCATGCCGTCTGCTAGAGAGAAGGCTGTTTTGTTTCTTAGGAACGTTCGACCATGTCAGTACGCCTCTAAATTAACCGCCCTTTCGTTTAAACCATTCCCGCATGTCCCAAGCTTTCACCTGGACGCAGAATGCTTCTATACTTGCGTTTCCGTTCCAAGTATGTTCAGCAAGCACACTGGTGCCGTGGCCATATGTGCCGTCACCATGTGTGTCTGACTAGTTTCGTCTCCCGTTCACTCCTGGCAGGTAATGCCGCTGGGCATGCGGCGTGCCGTGTGCCCTTCTGCATTTCATTATGCTTTTGGCTCATCGTAGTTTCAATTGTCCCTGTGCATGCTATCTTCACGAGTGTCTCCATTTCTTCAACGAAGCCGACAGCCGCACATGGAAGCTGCAACGCGGAAGTTGGCGGTTTGTGAAAGATTTTCGGTATGCGCGTTCTTCCTTCTTTTGACTGCTTTTAGAAGTTTGCTTTCTCTTCTCGTTTATGTACCCCGTCTTTTCTGCAAATAAAGCTGAACTTTTTAGTGAGTGGCTGTCTTGTGGCCTGTCTCAGCAAAAGGAAATGTTAAAATCCACAGGAGTTTTCTCCTGTCGCAACTCGTTCCACGAGCACACAGACCAGCTGACTACGAACTGAATCCCCTGCCTGGTCTCTGGATCAGTCGGAAGGAAGGTTGGACTTACGAAGCAAAAGAGCGATGCCTGTGACCGTTGTAATAGATGGTGACAGCTGAACGCATCTCGAGGTAAACGCGCGGGCGACGAATCGATGAGAAAATTGGCCTTCACACCCCAGAAGATGCCGGTAACTTCCGCCATTCTACGTCCATTCTTTTGTGTCAGCTCGTGGAGAACGGGGCGACGTCGTCTTGACTTTGGGGTCGCCGATCTCCTGATCATTTTGCCCTCCCTTCTCGTATCCTTTTGTGTCAGTTTGGGAGGAGGACGGAGGACGGGTGACGTCGTCATGATCTTTGGTTTGTCTTTCCTTTCGCCTATCCTTGTGTGTCCTCTGAGGGACAAATAGGGTAACGCCATTTCGGAGAACAGGGCAATTATGTTGACATGGGAAGCCCGTTTGAATATTCCTCACAGCTGACAGATAAATCACAACAGTGTGAGAAGTGATAAGATAGGCGGGGGAGGTGAGGTATGCCACCTAGTGATTTTTTTTGGGGGGGGGGGGCGGAATTCTTCCAGCAAAATGTTGACCGCCGAACAGTTGTCAAGTCTCAAGCTTGATTTGGCGGTGCTTTAGAAATGTGTGTGAGGTGTTGTGGCATGGGTGGAGTGGGGAGGTATGCCACTCAATAAAAAAAATTTTTTTGAAGGGGGGGAGGGGGGCACCCGGGTACGTGCCTGGCCTGTCTCCCCGTCAGTGTTCGACGCTCCGTCCTCTCAGCACGACCAGTATTTTTTGTGTGCATCGCAGTCGTACTTGCCGTTACGCACCTTTTTACTTGTACGATTGTGCTGAAGCGTGATCGTCGTGAATGTCTGCAGTGAAAGCGTCCTGGGCTGATGAGGAAACAAAGACGCTCATTGTTCTTTGGGAAGAGCACCTACACTATTTGCGCCGCGCTAAGCGCAATTATAAGGTCTACGAGGCGATTGCAGAGGAGCATCGTCCGCTGGGATTCAACAGATCAACAAAGGAGGTGAAGAAGAAGATTGAACACTTGGGCAACAAATACAGGAGAGCGCCTTTTTTTTAACACTTGGAACAGAGCCGCCCTTGTGCACTTATAAGAATGTTTTGTTTATTCCGCCATCATATGGCACAGTACAATGTCCTTCCAATTAATGTACAAATACACCCATAAAATATTCGCCGTGAGATGTATCACGTGATAAATGTTTATATTTCTGAATTCCAAGTCAGTATGACAATATTTAGTGCTTTATCTCTAGCCCTGTTAACGTTTCTTTACAGGCTACTGATCCGAACAAAGACAAGAGGCTGTGGAGGAATCCTACGGAAATTTTATTGAAACCTACACAGATTTTTCAGGGTCCCTGTCACTAAATGATGTGTCGCTGACACAAGAAAGCAGCATTTAAATGTCACCTACGCAACATGCGAGTATGCACGCAACATGGATATTCCGGAAAACACGGCCCAGCACTCCATCGGTGCCTGCAGTAATGTGTAGCTGTTTATGAAAGCCCTCCTGTAGGCATATGTTATTTTCACACTAGTGGAACAGGTTATTCAAAACTAGTGTGTGAATATGCACATTGATATTAAACATAGCCGCTCTGCCAAGGAACCATCTGTTGAAAGCCATCTTGTTTTATCGCCACAGCAAAAAACACGCACAGCAACCTACATGAGGGGTGCTCCAAGTGCTGCAAATCGAAATGTGTGCATTTAGCACTTGGAGCTACACAGCGACATTTCAGATGCCGCGTTTCACTACAGGATTCATTACTATAACCATTCATATCCTACCCTCAGAAATGGCATGGTGCCCTTCTTCGTCCGACTTGATATGTTGCTATACCTGCAGTTAAGCTGCATTAGCCAGAAAAAGGAACACAAGGAATACGCAGGACGACTGTGGAGCAACAATTCCTGAACATGAACCCCCAAGGTCTCCCCAAGCACATGCGCCACCACAATGCAGTACTATAGCACTCACGAGTTACACATATTATCACTAAAACTTGCTTGCTGTCACATTCAAGGTTCTAGATACACGAACCTCTTTCAGTTCGGGTCAGTTCATTTAACCCCAGCAAAAATTGTGCTGCAATAATTGGAGAAGCAATTCTTGAAACAAATCACAATCAGTCACCTTAACTGAAAAGGTATAAATCTAGAACCCTAAATAGTATAGTAAGTTTGAGCGATAATGTGCGCAAACTCATGGTTACCGTGGTGCCTTCTGCTATCAGATGAGCTCATTTACACCTTGTATGTGCATGTCAACAATAAAGTTCAGTTGTCTAGCAATTATGCTGTGTACTCCTTGCTTCTCATGTATGCATTTCTTTAGCCGGCTTTCATCTCAGTTGATCATATACTACTAACTCGTCCAGCACTTAGCCTGGCCAGTATACTTCAGATCTTTCAGGCCATTATTTAATTTCAGGCCATTATTAGAGCTGCAACCAGCGGCACCAGAGCCTGTGGGGGAGGCCTTAGAAGTGCAAGATGCGGAGAAACCCCACGATGAACCACGGTCACCTGTATGGTCACAAACAGCACGACAAACTGGAGCAAGGAAGCGGCAGCCAGCCGATTCCACCATTCTAGCACAAATTCTTGACGAATAACAGCAGATGTGGCATTCAATAGAAAGCAGAAGAAACAGAGAGGAGAAGTTACAGGAGAATAAGAAGAAGAAGAAGCTGCAGCAGCAGATCGCAAATACGAATGACAAGTGGTGTCCGTGCTGTCAGAAAAAAAAAATTTACTACGAACCTTGTTGCAAAGGTCCTGTTTTGTATTGTAATGCGAAGCATCCTTTTGCTCATACCAGTCTACTTGCACTTCCTTTCTCCTATTTTTTTTAATATCTTAAAAAAGACTAATTCATGACCCAAGTAAACTTGAATCACAGCTAACGAAAATAGATGCCTCATGCTAGATTTGCAAGCCCACATTAACAATGCTTCAGATCTTGAATGGCTATGGCGTTGGGCTTCTAAGCATGAGGTCTCAAGATTGAATCCCGGCGACGGCGGCCGCATTTCGATGGGGGCGAAATGTAAAAACACCCACGTACTTAGATTTAGGTGCACGTTAAAGAAACCAAGGTGATCGAAATCTCCGGAGTCCCCCAGCGTGGTGTGTCTCGTAAACAGATCGTGGTTTTGGCACGTAAAACCCCATATTTTCTTTTTCAAATCTTTGGCGTCATTCAACCTCTGGAGTTTGAATCTCAGAGACTGTTAAACTTATAATGAGGCTAACATTCTTAGGATATTTCATGCACTTTCCGGAATCTTTCTCTGTCTCTGTTTTCCCACCAACTTACTGGGTAGTCCATTGTCTAATCGGTAGATGATTGAGTTGCTGTACTGAGGGAACCGTGTTCGAAACCAACATGATTCATGGATTATGTGCCACTGGGTGTGGGCCACTTCTCAATTAACCTCTTTCACACCAACTTGAGTCACTGGATAAACATTGTGCTTGTCCCGCTGCTGCTCCTCAATCTGAACCGCCGATGCCAAAATGAGCGAGTTGACGTAATCTTCCATGTGACCTCCCTCTATGAACCTCTTCATGAATTAGCCAGTGCTGACATCACATGAGAGGTACTTGGCAGGTTGTGCCGCTTCAGCTTTCAAGTTTCTTCAACTGCCCACTCACAAGACCATTGCTATCGCTACAAATGACAAACTTGTTATTACGGAAGCCTAATGTTTCAATCTAGCTAAAATAATATTTTCCTTTAGGGTCCCTTTATGTAGTCGCAGTGAACTTGAGACTTGAATAATAGCAGTGCCTTCAAGTTCCGCTGCAGGACTGCTGTTTGTTGGCCTGTGCTGTTTATCAGTTAGCCCGTTTTGAAAAATATGTTGCCATTGAGTGCCACACATTTTCTGCTCTTCCAGTGCGCACTTCAGTGCGGTGTGACGGCTGGACGTACAAAGCGTCAAGCTCGCGAACTTCCTTTTCCTATGGCTGCTGAACATTGCCCCTCAATTCCTCGCAAATGTTCTGCAGTATGCATGCCGCCCTAACAGCTCGCCTTGTGTTAGGAATGCGACATTCCGTTGTCTTTGCAACATAGCGAAATCGAGCTTTCCCGTTTTGGAGAGCTGGTAGTAGAACTCCCCGTCATATGTGCCACTTCGGGTTTGCCCAAATGGTTTGAGTAGATGTGTAGTCAAATTGAAATCCTGGTTACACAGTATAACTGGTGGCAAAGCAGAGCCCTCTACAGCAGCCACAGGGGATTTAATGTGGTAACCTTCTAGAAGGGTGCTCAACTCTGAACGTGCATAAATGCGGGCATCGTGGCACCTTCCTGGGCTCTCTAGATGAATTTACCGAAAACGGTAACGGTGGCCCATCAGAGTCAACACTATGATGCTGTGCCTGCAAGAAAAAAAAAGCTTCATGTGCCAATTCCCAGCAGCTCTTAAAGCTAATAAATTATACACTTTCACCGCATTAAATGATAGCATGCACCTGCAGCATTGAAAATTGAGGGGTCAATGCTGCCTTAGTGTACCCACGACTTTACTTTGAAAGGTCAAAAACACGCACTTTTGTTATAGATCTCCTTCTCAGGAATATTGAAATTCATAAAATTTCAAACGGACGAGCCACTAATAAATTGTCACCAGTGCGATATGCATTTATTAGGCAAACCTTCCATCCTTTGTAGTTGTAGTATTCTGTTTCATGTTCCTGTAGGGGTGAGATGGGAAAATGGCACCGATCCGGGGCACCGGTGGCCTGCGGGAAGCCGGTGACAGTGCATCCATCTCGTCTCGACACATCATGGCCCGCTCGCCCTCGAGTCGCTCGATGACGGCAGCGCATAGCTCTCTCAACATAATATTCACAGTGGAACGGCCGAACCCGAACAGCTGTGCGATGGTTCGGTCCTGAGTTGTGGAGCACAAACGATAGTGGCCGACTGACACTCACTTCTGTACGGAAATCCGCACTTCCGTGTTTGTGCTCATGCGCTGCAGAGAAGATGGCAATGACTTTGCAATTTGTCGGAATGAACCTCAAGGCGGCTGAGTACCTTTGTAAATAGGCTTAAATGGAAGAGAAACGAGAGGTTCATTTGCTCAAGCAGACCCCTAGCTTCCGCTGCCGCCTGCTGTTTGTAGCGATGACTTCGGCAAGACATACAAGGATAGGAGGAAAGCTTTTCATTGATGCTGTGAAAGCCGCTATGTCACATTGACTGAAATGCATACTGTGTGCACTATTTTTGCAGTTCTCCCCCCTTTCTATTTGGTTTTGTTATTATTACAGCGAAGCTGTGTATCTCTACCTTCCAAGAAAATTTTCGCATCGTAAGCAATAAGATCTCCCCATACTTGGGCCGGCCCTGAAAATAGTGTTATGCCGGGCCGACCCGCGGCGGAGGTGAAGCAGACGTTAAGCACTCCCCATACGTGGGCCGATCCCGAAGATAGTGCAATGCCGGCCCGCCCCACGGCGGAGGCGAAGCATTTATACACAGCTTCGTTGGTCATCCTTCTTCACATAGTGGAAGGGCACTAAGTTTTTTTTTTCCTATACCCTTTTGTTATTATTCTTCCCATTTCCGACCAGCCGGCGCCGCAAAGGTGTACTAATCTTATTTTTTATTTTATTTTTGTTTTATTTTGTAATCTAGCACGTCTTTACCAAAGTTCGAACTTGTATGCACATTGCTTAGTGGTGGTAGTTCTCTCTCCTGTTGTGAAGTTGCCCTTTTGAAGATATATCGTGATCTAGTTAACTGATGTTGTTTTGTTGCTGTTAGATACCTGTTCTTTTTTTTTAATTCTGTTTTTATGCATTGTTATGAAAAGCCTGCAAGGGTACCGACCTACAAAATTTTCCCAGCCAGCTGCAGCTGCGGAGGTGGCGAGCTTCCGAGAAGCGACCGCGGAACCCTTCCCCACCTGCTGCGGCGACTCGTATTGTAGGGGCGACCATGTGCGGCATCAACACCCCCTCGGCGCCGCTATGACTAAGCGCGGTCGGCGGACCAAGTATTGTTAGTGGATTCGCCGTTGCCGTCACGGCTTGTTAGAAGCGGTGGAAATCCTGGAAGATGTCTTGCTGACTTCTCACGGGGCTTAGAAGTCATGGACAGACGCGGCGGCCATTGTCTGCAGGGTCAACACTGGGATGAAGAGGCGCCTGCTCAGGTCAAACACCATGTTTGCGAGAACCCACTCACCTCGGTGTGGTCAGTGCAACCTGTGTGAAAGTGAGTGCGTAAGCCCTCCCCCTCAAAGGCGGGTCGGCTACAATGCCTTTTGACGCTGCGCTTGGTCGAACGGCCGTTTTCCCTCACCTAGGGATCAAGGGAGAACAGAGTGCATTTAAGGAGCCGTTGGTGGCTCCTCAGGGTGCATTCCTCTTTCAGTCATGTTAGACTGATGAACTGTAATGTTCTCATGTAGATACCGTAAACAAATGTCATATGCCTCGTTCTGTATGAGAAGCATTCCTCCCCTTCAACAACGTGCTCAGCGTGAATAAGTTGGACGACGGCATGGGCCAGCTACCATCTATTTCATGCCCGACCCCAAAAATTACAGCATGTGCTGTACCATGTATCACATAAATTTTCATTTTCTTAGCAGAAGCACTGCTGTGTAAATATGCTGAATCTTTATTTATATCTCACTGCGATGTTGGAATAGCCTATTCACACTGATGGGTTTAGAAGGCGTTCAGCCCAGTCAGACATCGTCAAAACACAACGCCTATGTTCCCGCGGCGCCCCCGAAGGAGCTCGCTTGTCGTGGGTACTCGCCCCCCCCCCCCCCTCTCCAGTAAAAAAAAAAAAAAAACCTGGCGTCCCCCCCTTCATTTTACTTTGGTAGTTCCACGTGAGTCCTTCTTGAAAACGGCCGAAAGCTACAGCGCCCATCACTGCTCCAAATGAATGGAGGCGCACACTCTGATTACCAGCCTCTATGGGCCACTCGACCACGAGCGCAACGTAAACAGCGGATATGTGGTCTCCGCGAGAAATGCAATGTAGCGAAGCATGCATTCTGTGTGGTCATATCGAAAGAGCTACAAATGTAGCCAAAATATGGAACATCATGCGAGCGCTACGCTAACGAGTGAGTCAGTTCCATGGAATTCGCGCTATCTCTGTCTCGTAGGATAAATCAGGTTATACCCTCGTCTGGGAAAGCTTTGTGCTTCTTAATTTGCCAGGGCCACTTGTCACCAGTTGCAAGTGCACGCATAGTTACTGCAGCGGACAGAATCGAGCGTGAAGAATGGTATGACGCTACATTTACGGTTAATGGCCACACAATTTTATTCAGAGGAACTTCGAATATTTTGGAACACATCACACCAGAGAATGGCACCTGCCCCAAAAGGAGTAGCGTACAGCGCGCTAACCTACCTTGAGCCCTAAACACATGCCCTACTGGGCATCTACAAAGAATTGTACACGAAAGACCAATCATGTAATGCCCATATTTTGGCCCATCTGACCATCTTTTGAAAGCAAGAAACAGCCAAGTGGCGCTGCATTAATTTGTGTTGACACGGGTATAAAACTATTTACACGATGTATGTACAAGAGGAACATAAACAGCAGCTGAGAATCCCGAGAGGATGTTACCACTTCGTCGTCGAAATTGACCACAGGGAGATACGTGCGATTGTCTGTAACCCTTAGCATTGTCAGCAGGACAGTAACTTTGTGGATGAGAACGATGGCAGTTGTAGGAGTGGAGATGTAATCACCATCGGGAACTGGCGTAGAAGGCGACATTTCGACGTATGTCGATACCTGTGGCGGAACGAGAACAAAATCAGTCAGTATTAGGCGAATTTCGTGTGGTGTCAGAGGAACTTCAAGTACAGGCAAGTCAAGACGCACAGTACATGAGGAACAATCGATGAGCGCTGAATGGGCAGAGAAGTCGAGGCCTAATATGAGGTCATGGGGGCATTGGTCAAGCACTGTGAAAAGGACGACAGTAGGGCGGCCGCAGTGCTCACACATGCAGTACACATTCCGACCATGGTCACCGTGCTGCCGTTGGCGATTCGTACGAGCCGAGTAACAGCCGGCGTAACAATTTTCCTTAAATCGCGGCGTAGGCGGCTGGTCGTAATCGATATGTGGGCTCCGGTATCTATAATTGCTGTAACGTGTGTGCCATCAACTTGGACGTCGAGAAGGTTGTCCCGTAAACAGCGTCAAAGGAGGATTTTGTGGCGAATCCCACATTGCAGCCACCCCTCGAGGTGCCGCATTGTCTAAGTTTTCTGCTGGAATGGTCGAGGGTAGGTTGGCGAGGGCGAGCGGTGAAGCTGGGGCGCACGCTGCTGGCGACGTTGAGGCGAGGGCGAGCGCGCATAGCGGGGAGTCGAGGTAGTGGCGTCGGAGCGTCGTAGAAGCGGCAGGGTAAAGAACTTTGGGGCGAAATTGAATTCTAGAAGACGTTTCGAGGCAGGGACGGCCAACAGCTTCTTCAGTGATGGGAAACGTGACCGATACGGCCGCAGTAGAAAGAGATCCACCTGTCATCAGGTGTACGCCAGTCTGATGGATTTAGGATGGACTGCGATGAGACCGAGGTAGGAGCACGGCCGGTGTCAGGACGACTCAAGGAGCAGGCGTTGGGAAGACCCATGTTAGCGATTTCCTAGCGAACCACGGATTGCATCAACGATATCATCTCAGCAGTGTTGTTCCAAGACGTCTGTTGAGGCGAGGCAGGAAACGCTTGTTCGTGTTCGCGGCGTACAATGTCGGTCACGCTTTCGCTTGGCGGTGGCTAGCTAGATTGGTCGGTGGGGTAGGTACAAGAAGAGGCCACTGCAGTATTTGGAAGCCGTGTTAACTTAATGTATACAAGGCGACTCTTCGCCTGCTCGAAACGCCGGCATTCCTTCATGATGGCGTCGACAGTCGATAAGTTTCTAAAGACGAGAAGGTTGAATGCATCGCTCGCGATGCCTTTGATAATGTGTCCAACCTTTTCCGCCTCTAGCATGAATGTGTCGATTTTATGACAGTCTGAGGACGTCTTTTAATGTAGGAGACACGCGACCCAGTAGCAGTTTGGGCACGCGTGGCAAGTTGTTGCTTGGCGGCTAGTTGCCGACCGGTCAGATTGCCAAAAACGCCGGACAGTTTCTCCTTAAACAACTCCCAGCTCGTTTACGCTTCCTCTTGTGTGTAAAGCCACGTTCAAGGCGTTCCATCGTTGTAGAACATGACATTGGTCAGCATCATAGTCGGATCCCACCTGCTCACCTTGCTGACGTGCTCATACATCATCAACCATTCCTCTACGTCGACATCATCGAGGCCCGTGAACTTTCCGGGGTCTTGCGGCTGAGGTAGAGCAACGTACTGCGATGTCGTAGTCGACATCGCAGCTGCAGACGCGGTGCCTTCCACTGGAGGCATGTTCCCAAGCTTGGTGAGACGTCCACTGCGGAGCTCCGTGGTGCAGACGCGTACCCCGCACGTCCACCAAAATGTCACGGGTATAAAACTATTTACACAATGTATTTTCAAGAGGTACATGAACGGCAGCTAAGAATCTCAACAGATTGGATTGGATTGGATTTCCTTCTGTTGCCACTTCGTCGTCTTCACCGTCGTCGACATTGACCTCTTTACCCACCATAACAATATTAACAAGCGTAGAAATTGTTTATACTTTCGGAGAAAGTTTTTTAAGGCCAGTCTGCACTTTAATGTTATCGCTCAGTGCAAGAAGCACCTTTCTGTACCTTAATTCTCTCAGATGTTCTCGTTGGTCCTACCCTTTTCTGTTGTCACCGAACGTTGTTTAATCTGATTGCATGCGTGACACGAATTGTGCAGTACCTTCTGGGAGAAACGCGAGCACCAACGATTACGCCTGAACCTTCGACGAACCACGCATAAAATTCCACGCTCTTGACCCAAAACTCCTATTCTCAACGATCGCCGACGGTCCTCACCACTATCGTTGTGCTTCGAGCGTCACTTGTTTTGCTGGGCACAAGTTCGCCCAACAAAGAGTTCATTTCGTGATTCACAGTTTTGCTACTACGTTCTTCACCATCACGTCAACGTGACATCTTACACCGTGATTTATTTCCACCAGTGATCGAGCCTGAAAATCCCACCTGAAATCACGAAAAGGTAATCAAGGAGCGCATTCAGTGTAATAAAGCCCACAGTTCACTAGCGCGTAACGTTCCCTGCGTTCGTTCGACAAGACCATGGACAAGATCATGGAAATTGTCACTGCCGCCGACTAAAAGAAATGCAGAGAAACTTTTACAGCGAAGGTGTTTACGTGGACCCTGTGTCGTCTTTGTCGGAGTTCGCAAAATCTATCATCATCAGCAATGGCTTGAGCGTCGTCGTCTTTTTCAACAGCTGGCTCGTTGGCGCCGACGCGATCGCACTCCTGCTCCCGCGTTCGTCGTCGTAGTCGTCGTCGTCTTTCACAGCTGGCTGCGTTTCTGCTGGTCATTCCAGTGCATAATTTCACTTCTGTCATCGTAAGGGAGAGGCCGCGTTTGCGGACGTATGAGCCATTTCTTCAGGGGGTATGAGCCATTCATTAGCCCCGTTTACATGAATGCGACAGTGGCGCATCGGATTGCCAAGTGCATTTGGGAAAGGCGATGCGACGCCGTTTACATGTAGCGCATTAACTCTCGCGAGAACGTAGCGCCACATGGTGTCGTATAAGGGAAGTGCAGCCGACTTCCGCTGTAACTGGTTTCCGGTAGTGGGCCGAGTGCACGCTGGTGGCTGAGTGCCGACTGTACCAACTACCGAGAACCTGACGCTTGTGCAAAATGCTTGGAAATGCAGCGTTCCATCTCTACCTTATGCTACTTTTGTCGGCGTGGACTAACTTTCACGTCATCGGAGAAATAGGTTCGCGTAGAGCACGCTGCGGCGAACGAAGTATCCGTAGGGGACGCCATTTTCTTCTGCTTCGGGCGTTGCTGTCTCGCAGCTTCACCAGCGCGGCTGTCCTGCAGCCAATTCCTTCCCATAATTCCTAATGCGACGATCCTGCGTTTACATGCTCCGCGAGAGTCGACTCGTGCCCGTAAATTTACTCTCGCCTGGCGCATTATTGCGATGCGCCTTCCTAGCGCATTACCGCTCTTTTCATGAATGCGACGCGCTAGAAATGCGATGCGATGCGACACTGTCGCATTCATGTAACAAATTTAAATTGGTTTAAATCTGTTAAAAATATTTTAAACTGATCTTAAGATGTAAAAAAATTTAAATTGATTTAAATGACATTTAAATTTGAAGCAATTTAATTTTGAAGAAGCGTAAGCGGCAATGCCGGGCTGACGTTGCTAACCACACCACGGAGCAAACTCGAGACCGTAATTATTGTACGAAACTCTCTGCTCGAGACATTGAACGCAAGCGACAACGGCGGACTGTAGGCATACTGTCGCTGAAGTCGTTCTCTCGGTCGCTGCCGAACGTGTGTGTAGCCTCATTAAGAAATACAAGGCGTCAATCGCCAAACTAATCCAACCAATCGTCAAAACGATTGCAGCGCCCGCACCTCCAGTGGTGGGCCTTGCGCCCGATATACGGAGCTTTGGTTTAGTGGATCCGAATGCTTCATCCCTGCTACAACTACGGGAAGACCACGAGTAGTGCCTACTCCTGAGGAAGAAGTTGCGTACCGCGAGCATCAGCGTACCTCCTGTCATCGTCTCCGACGATGACAGGCGGCACCCCGCCTCTTGACTTGGCCATATCTCTTTGTACTTATGCCCCAGTGCTTTAATGTAAGGCTCGCCACGTTCATATGATACATGTATCAAACATTAGCGTAAGTGAAATGTAGGTTTGCCCGGTAGCGAGCTGATTGATTCCGACGATGACTACACGGTCACTTAATTGCAGCCTTTGTAGCGGGTGTTGTCGGGAGCCATACTGACAATAATCGCAAGGCTTCCGAGAGTCCTGAAGCAACTGTTCAAAATACCAATCTCGAAGTTCATGAACATAAAAGAAATTTTAAATTTATTCTCTGATGAAGCTTTCGCGTTTCCAGCTTAATTAGAAGCGTCTAAAATTATTACTGAACTGTTGTTCTTTTTTTTATTTTCATGCGTCGTAAGGGGTTCGTAGTTGGTTTCTCCTGCGCACTCGGTAAACTAAACACAGCACCTTATTTAGAGTTGGCAAAAGTAGGGGGCACGTTGTGGGTAACACATTGGCAACGTTTTAAGCGCACGGATTCATTGTGGCGTTTGCACTGAATTACGTATAGCACTCCTTTGGAGCGCTAGGAGGGCGTTTTAATTGCGCGCTAAATTTAGCCCACCACCCTGCTATAACTACAAAAGCCAGCAAGAACAAATTTAGCGAACAAGGTGGAACGCTATGGAAAATGTCTATGTGAAGTTAAGTGCAGGTGGATAAAATAGGCCTCTTGGAAAATAACGTATCAGCAGGTACTTACTGCAGATATATATATATATATATATATATATATATATATATATATATATATATATATGTTGCTTGAATTGTTGCTTCTGCTATGGGAAAAATAATAGCCGTCACCATTATAAAGTGCCTACATCTCTTTCTTTTATTTTCATTTCAATAAAAAATACTCAAGAGCGTTATGTGGCCATCTTACGCTATGTTTCTACTGTCCCCAAACAACTATGTTACAGAAAGTACGTATTTCACGAAAATAAATGGCATGAAAAAGGTTACGGGCGTTGATAATTATCAATTCCAATAATTTCGTTAGTTACGGTCTGTGCAATAAAACAGGTATTCATCGGCTGCTACCGGTATATGATTGAGCAACGCTTAATTTAGATCGCCATCCTGTCATAACTACAAATGAAACCAAGATGAAACTTAGGAAAATAGAGCTGTCCACTGTTGGAATCGTACCGCTGGCACGAGTTGTTGGGGTCTCGGTTCTGACGCCCGTTATTGCCAATGGGTCGCAAGCCCCAAGGGTAGCGTTGGCCTGGCGGCCTGGGGCACTGGAAGCATCCGAAGGTCCCGGCAAAGCATGAGAAGACTGGTAACAGAACAACTTGTTTATTCTAACATAGCAAAAGAGCGGCCGGTCAGTTCGACCGAAGTGGAGAGACGGGAGAGCACGTAACTCAACAGTACAAATCGGAGCCTCTCTTCTGGCGTCCGGGGGCAGCTGCTCTTATACCCTCGGCGTCGCGGTCCAAAAGGGAAGGAGGGAAGGTCACGGGATGAAGGTCACGGGACGGCGCAGCAGGAGCCCACGACGGCGCGAACTGTCGGGCCGAGAGACCTGCTGAACCGAGTGTAGTGACGCATCGCCAACCCTCACCCACACGACGGCGCGAACAGTTGAGCCGAGAGACGTCCAGGCTCCTCATTCGGGGAACTCCGCTCCCCGGCTGCCGCGCTTTGACAAGCGAGGGCACACACACACACACGCACACACGAAGACACGTGGCACTGAAACACGCCTGGACACGCTTGGCGGGTAGGCGTTGCGGCGGCGTCGAACAGGCCAAAATGTCCGCCGCTTTGAACAAAGCCCCGGCGTCCGTTGCATCCGCGCCGGCATTACCGCGCGTTGTAGGCGAAACGTAACAGACCGCCCCGCCGGGGGAAGGAGATCCCGATGGTCAGGGGACTGCATCCGCTGTCCGGAGGGATGTCGCTCGATGATGCTCATAACCGAAGTCGGGCGTCCTTTGGCGTTTCTTGAGCGCAGCGCACAGAGAAGCCCTCGTTCTCACGTTCAGGTGCCCACAGGACACTGCAAAGTGACTTCGGGAGAGTTGACATTTTTGTTCTCGTTTCCGGCAAGCGTTAGAACCACGCCTGAAAGTCAACCGCTCAGTCAGCAAGCACGGCACAACCCTCACTAAGCCCTGCCAGGCTCTTTCCCCTTTTATACTGCTGCCTAGTTCCTTACAGTAGTTTAGCAGCACTCAGAACGCGTCCACAAATCGAAAAAATTGCACTAAAAAGCACATCATCACTTTAAAACACTACACAAAAGCAATAGGTTAAAAATCCTGCCTCAGGAAGAAAAACATCAGTAACAAGCAATTTTGAGGCTGATTCCCACGTTAGGGGCTTCGACTTAAGCCATCGGCGTTACCGTTGAGACTCCCCTTTTTGTAACGCACCTCAAAGGAATATTGTTGCAAAGCGAGGCTCCAGCGCAGGAGGCGGCCATTTTTGGGAGAGATGGTCTGCAGCCATTGGAGAGGGCAGTGATCCGTCTCAATGATAAACCTCGAGCCAGCTAGGTAACATGACAATTTCTGAACGGCCCACACGATACACGCACACTCTTTCTCGGTGGCGCTATACGCCTGCTCACGACTGGTCAGCTTACGACTAGCATACAGGACGGGGTGTTCTACTTCTCCATTTTCCCGTTGGCACAGTACAACGCCCATGCCTCGCTCACTAGCATCACACTGAACAACGAACCCTTTTGTGTAGTCGGGCGATCGTAGCACAGGTTGGCTTGTTAGGGCGCTCTTTAGGGCGCTAAAAGCTCTTTCCTTCGTCTCATCCCAGACGACTGTTTGCGGCTCTGTCTTTCTTAGAGCATCCGTCAAGGGAGCCGCGATATCAGAGTACCTGGGGATGTACCTCTGATAGTAGCCGGCGACACCTAAGAACGACCGAATATCGGTCTTCGTACGCGGTTGCGGGAAGTCTCGCACAGCGGCCACCTTTATTTCAGAGGGGCGGCGACGACCCCGACCAATCACGTGTCCGAGGTAGACAACCTCTGCCTGTGCTAACTGGCACTTGGGAGCCTTGACTGTCAAGCCCGCATCGCGCAGGCGGGTTAGCACTGCCCGCAAGTGGGCCATATGCTCAGGCCAGGATGCGGAGAATATCGCTACGTCGTCTAGATACGGTAAAGCGAATTCTTGCTGTCCCCGCAACACTTTATCCATGAGGCTTGAAAAGCAGTATGGCGCGTTCTTCAAACCAAAACTCAAAACTTTAGGACGGAATGTCCCCATTGGTGAAATGAACGCCGCATACCTACTAGCCTCTTCTGTAAGTGGAACCTGCCAATAACCCCTGACAAGATCTAGGGTGGAAATAAACTGAGCGCTACTCACTCTCTCAAGGCGCTCCTCGATGTTAGGGATCGGATAAATTTGATCCTTAGTGATGGAATTAAGCCTGCGGTAGTCGACGCAAGGACGAGGTTCCTTGCCCGGTACCTCAACTAAAATCAAAGGGGAGGTATAATCACTCTCACCCGCTTCAATAACACCGAGCTGTAGCATTTTCTTTACCTCAGCCTCCATAATATCGCTCTGGCGGGGTGACACCCGGTACGCCTTGGATCGTACTGGCTCTGGGGAGGTAAGTTCTATGTCATGAGTAAGGACAGAAGTCCTACCAGGCCTCTCAGAGAACAGACCTTGAAACTCTTGTAAGAGCTGGTGTAGTTCGGTTTTCTGCTCAGGCGACAGCGATGCTTTACTTATTAAGTCACTAATGACTTGATCGGTGTCTTTCCTGTTCGTCACTGAGCCTAGTCCCGGAAGCTCGACCGGAAGCTCTTCGGGCACGTTTACCATCATGCACACCACTGCTTCCCGTTGCTTATAGGGTTTGAGCAGATTACAGTGGTAAACTTGCTGTGCTTTCCGCTTTCCTGGCAGACTCACCACGTAGTTAACGTCCGATAGTTTTTGAACAATCCGTGCTGGGCCCTCCCACTGCACGTCGAGTTTGTTCTTTAGCGATGTGCGCAATATCATGACCTCATCGCCCACCTCAAAACGACGGGCCCTGGCTGTCCGATCATAATAAACCTTGGCCCTCTGTTGGACCTCTGCCATTGCTTCACCTGACAACTCCTGTGCCCTTCTTAAGCGTTCGAGGAGCTTAAGCACGTACTCTACCACGACTGGGTCGTCGCCCCTGCCTTCCCATGATTCTCGAAGCATGCGAAGCGGAGATCGCAGCGAGCGACCGTACACCAGCTCAGCTGGCGAGAACCCCGTAGCCGCATGCGGCGCGGTTCTTAAAGCAAACATCACTCCAGGCAGACACAGCTCCCAGTCAGTTTGATGTTCAAAACACAATGCTCTCAACACGCGCTTCATGACGGAGTGGAGCTTCTCAACGGAATTCGACTGGGGGTGGTGCACTGAGCTGTGTAACAGCCTTACCCCGCACCTTTCGAGAAAGGCTGTCGTCAAAGCGCTAGTAAACACTGTACCCTGATCTGACTGGATTTCTGCAGGAAAACCAACTCGCGCAAATATGGACAGTAGTGCATTGACTATCTCAACTGAGCTGAGTTCTTTAAGCGGCACTGCTTCAGGGAACTTTGTCGCTGGGCAGATCACAGTCAAAATGTGTCGGTACCCCGTGGCTGTTACCGGCAGAGGTCCCACTGTATCAATAACGAGCCGTCTAAAAGGCTCCGTAATGATAGGTACCAACTTCAACGGCGCCCTCGATTTGTCCCCTGGCTTGCCCACCCGCTGACAGGTGTCGCATGTCTTCACAAAGTGGTCTGCGTCCCGAAAACACCCTGGCCAATAGTACTCCTGCAAGAGACGGTCCTTAGTTTTCTTAACTCCTAGGTGTCCGGACCACGAACCCCCATGCGACAAGCGCAACAGATCCTGACGATAGCATTGAGGCACGATCAGCTGATCGAACTCCACTCCTCTGCGGTCTAGATACTTCCGGTACAGGACCCCACCTCTTTCCACAAAGCGAGCATTTTTCTTGGCGATACCTTCCTTGATAATGCAGCGTATGTTTTCTAGGCTGCCATCCTTCTTTTGCTCGGCTATCAAAGCCGAGCGGCTGACTTTTAGCAACCTGTTAAGTCCGTCTGACGTAGGCGCGATGAGCAAATCTGGAGACAGCTCTTCTAACTTTCCCGTGTCGGGAATTTCCTCTCCAGTATCTGCTGCCTTTAACGCTACAGGCTCAATTTTATTCAGTTCGGGCGTGCTCTGAATACCAGCTTGCTGCGCCTCTGACCCTTTCTCATCGTTTAACAACGTCGGCCCCGCAACTACCGCCTTTGCAGCGAGCTCCCGAACCTTCGATCTGGTTAAGGCCTGAACGCTAGCCTCACCAAACAAAAGCCCCTTCTCGCGCAGGAGGTGATCGGACCTGTTCGAAAATAGGTACGGGTACTGGGGGGGCAGCATAGATGACACTGCGGCCTCCGTCTCAAGTGCTCCGAAAGGTCCTTCAATAAGCACTTTTGCTACCGGCAGACACACGCTATGAGCTTCCACTGCTTGCTTGATCCATGCGCACTCGCCCGTGAACATATCGGGTTCTACGTAAGAGGGGTGAACTACATCCATTGTAGCTGCGGAATCGCGAAGCACTCGGCACTCTTTCCCGTTCACGAGGAGGTCTCGCATGTAAGGCTCGAGAAGCTTCATGTTCTCGTCAGTGCTGCATATAGACAAAAACACGACTTGTGTTTTTGTTTCTGGACACTGCGCCGAAAAGTGACCCGGCTTCTGGCACGTATAACAAACGCGCGCTTGCCTCGTCTCGAACCGCTTTCTGCGTTCGGCTTCGGTTGCCGCCGTCTCCTTACGTTCGGTCGGACTGCTTTCACTCGCATCCGCACTACGTGTATCCCCCTTTGCTCTCATGGGCGTGAACTTTGGCCTCTCAAACTTGGAGCCAAATTCACCCTTTTGACCGTCCTTAGCTCCGCGAGCCCGACGCGTCACAAACTCCTCGGCTAACTCAGCGGCTCTAGCCACCGTACTAACGTCTGGCCTATCCAAGACCCAGTACCGCACGTTCTCAGGTAACCGACTATAAAACTGTTCTAGCCCGAAACACTGCAGAACTTTCTCGTGGTCACCAAACG
This sequence comes from Dermacentor andersoni, assembly GCF_023375885.2. Lineage (NCBI taxonomy): Eukaryota > Metazoa > Arthropoda > Arachnida > Ixodida > Ixodidae > Dermacentor > Dermacentor andersoni. Next base: position 15,095,319 of record NC_092818.1, read on the forward strand.
CTTTCTCTTCTTTGAGCCACTCCTGCATGTTTGACATAAGCCTGTACGCAAACTCTGTATATGACTCACTTCTGCCTTTCTCATTTTCCCGAAACTTCCGACGGAACGCCTCCGCTGACAGCCGGTACTTTTTTAGCAGACTCGATTTCACTTTGTCGAAATCCTCTGCCTCCTCTCTCTCCAAGCGAGCGACTACGTCGGCCGCCTCGCCGGGTAGCAAAGTGAGCAAGCGCTGTGGCCACGTTTCCCGAGAGAACCCCTGCTTCTCGCACGTTCGCTCAAAGTTAACCAGGAACAAACCAATGTCCTCTCCAAGCTTAAACGGCCGCATTAGGTCAGTCATTTTGAACAATACTCGTTCTCCTGCACCGTGTGCCTGACTTCCATTACGAGCGCGTTCCATCTCTATCTCGAGACGCTTCAATTCCAAAGCGTGTTCGCGCTCTTCTTTTTCTTTCTGCTCTATAAGTTCGCGCTCATGTCTTTTTGCCCGCTCCTCAATGGTCTCAAGGCAATCCGACAGCTCGTCATCTTCAGCTTCTAACTCAAGAATAGCCCTTAGCAGTTCTGGTTTTCTGAGTTTGTCTGAGACATCCAGACCCAACTCTTTTGCAAGCTCCAGTAATATCGGTTTGCGCAACGACTTCAAATCCATGGCTGCTCTGAATGCTGCTTTCTCTACTGCCTACTATTGTCTTGCCGCAAACTAACCCGGCAGCAACGACAACCCCAATTACCAGCTCTGTTTCTAACACTAACAAAAGCCTGGCAAAACTCAGAAGAAGAAAGTCCCGCACTCACCAAACCTTGCAGCCAAGACTTCAGCGCAGTCGTTCCGCTGCAGGCAACCAGTCATCACACAGGGCTCGTTGCACTGCTCCCGGATGGTCGTTGTGCTGCTCAGCATACATTCAACCGCATCTCTTCGCTGCTGGCCTCCGTTGTCGCGATCTCACCGCTGGCAACCAGATGTCGTAATCGTACCGCTGGCACGAGTTGGTGGGGTCTCGGTTCTGACGCCCGTTATTGCCAATGGGTCGCAAGCCCCAAGGGTAGCGTTGGCCTGGCGGCCTGGGGCACTGGAAGCATCCGAAGGTCCCGGCAAAGCATGAGAAGACTGGTAACAGAACAACTTGTTTATTCTAACATAGCAAAAGAGCGGCCGGTCAGTTCGACCGAAGTGGAGAGACGGGAGAGCACGTAACTCAACAGTACAAATCGGAGCCTCTCTTCTGGCGTCCGGGGGCAGCTGCTCTTATACCCTCGGCGTCGCGGTCCAAAAGGGAAGGAGGGAAGGTCACGGGATGAAGGTCACGGGACGGCGCAGCAGGAGCCCACGACGGCGCGAACTGTCGGGCCGAGAGACCTGCTGAACCGAGTGTAGTGACGCATCGCCAACCCTCACCCACACGACGGCGCGAACAGTTGAGCCGAGAGACGTCCAGGCTCCTCATTCGGGGAACTCCGCTCCCCGGCTGCCGCGCTTTGACAAGCGAGGGCACACACACACACACGCACACACGAAGACACGTGGCACTGAAACACGCCTGGACACGCTTGGCGGGTAGGCGTTGCGGCGGCGTCGAACAGGCCAAAATGTCCGCCGCTTTGAACAAAGCCCCGGCGTCCGTTGCATCCGCGCCGGCATTACCGCGCGTTGTAGGCGAAACGTAACACCACCATGCAAATTCTATGTGCGAAGTTAAATGTGTGTAAGTCAAACATAACTTGCACAAACAATCTCTTGAGCAACTCTTGAAAAGTATTACGCTGCCATTATCAGCTACATTTTTCGATGTCCTTACGAAACTACGGGGCATAATGGTGCAATGTGTCGCAAAACATTACCGCTTCTGCCTTAAGAGGAAGCTTTAGCTCGAGCACAAATTTGACGACGCCGATTCAAATACGCTTAAAATGCAGAAGCTCTTTTCTGAGATAACTGCGAATAATTTTAATTTAGGGCCTGAACGTTTTAAAAGGGATTTTCAAACATTTGTAAGTTAGAAAATAAATAGAAGCATTAAGTTTACAAATCTGTAGCTCTGCGCACAGAACATACATATTGCAGGTCTGTAATCTGCATTCGTTAGAGCTTCCATAGCTGAAAATTTCGATATGACAATTTATATTTTACGCGAATTCGTTACATTCTTTACAAGGGTTGTCCAAATGCTCTACTCACATATTAGTGGTTTATTTGAGAGTCATGTATAATACACCAATTTTGTCCACTTTAGATGTACGGTTAGTTTTACTTTGCAGAAATGCGATACTGTTTTCCGTGGCTGAGTTACAGAGCTGTAAACTTCATTGTGTGGTTTTCTGAAAATTTTTAATTATTTTTCAAAATTTTAAAGCTAAACCAAATTCGAAACCAGCCGTTGCTAGATTTTAGATTTTTTTTTAAATGCAACAAGCCTCATGAAATTCGGTGCCCTGGTTGTCGAGCAAAACGATTTCTCTTTTCCCATGTATTTAGATAGGAGCTCCAAAGCTAAAGCTTCCGCTTAATTATGAGCATTGAAAATAATTACTTAACCCTCGTTTATTCCTTATTTTCATACCCCATACAATGTTCGTCGCTAGTTTCTCCGGTGTTTTCGGTAAACTAATCAAGGGACCTCCGTTCTATTTGACGAAAGTAAGGGCCACAATACAGGTAATACAGACGCAAATTTTTGTGTGTGCATTATTTTGACCTTTTAGATCCAGAATTGTGTAAACGTTCCTCAACGCTATGAGTGTGTTCTACGAACTACTCAAAATTCAGCCCGCTGCGCTGGCGTAAGATGCCAGCAACATCAAATTTAGTGAACCTGGGGGGAACTCTATGGGAAGTTTGTGCGCAAACTTAAATTTATGTCAATCAAATGGCGCTTTTATAAAAGTTTCCTTTGCGAAGTGCTCTAAAGCACTACGCGGCCATTTTAAGCTGTGTGTCAGAGTCCCAAGCGAACTATAAGCTACACAGAGTTTATATTTGCCGGAAATAAGGGGAAGGTTATGGGTTATGCGTACAAAAAATTTGAAGTGTTTGGGTTAATTACGGCCTGTTCAAAAAACTACATATTCAGACGCTTCTGAGTGTGTATGATTGACTTTTTCGAGCGTCTCAAAATTTATCACGTGGCCCTGGCACAACTGCGAATGTCACCAAGATCAAGCTTAGCAAAGTGTTGATCACTATGGCAGATCTGTCTGCACAGTTAAATACGTCTGGATCAAATACAGCTTTTGCAAAGTGTGCTGCTTCTTGGTCGAATTCGAAATGCGTACTGTGCATGGGGTGCGTAGTGAAGACGAGGACAGACGCACGGATAAACATAAGCGAGTGCTCTAGCAACTGAAGCTTATTGAAACTTGCCGTGTCCATATATATATGAAGGCTGCTTCCGCAAACACCTTGAAAAAATTTTTAAGGTTGCCTTTGGCAGATAGTACAATTCTAGTTCATGAGCTCGTCTGCTTCAAGAGGCCGACATTACTTGCACTAAAAATTGAAATGCATAATCGACTATTAAAAGAAATTCACTAATTAACTTAGCTAACCACCTTATGGCTCATATTGCAATTTACAAATACTAGCCGTTGAATTCGCAGGGCGGATCCACTTGGAACCAATTCTCAGGATGAAACCAGTTTCGATATATTAATTCCAGAACATTGCGGAGACAAGCATTGCCGTTCCAATTACTTTCATAACAAAACGTTGTTTATGCATTGAAGCTCAAAAGTAACTGGAACGCCACTGCGTTTCTCCGCAAAGTTCAGGAATTACTATCTCGAAACTGGTGTCATCCTGAGAATTCGTTCCAAGTGAATCCGCCTTACGAACTCCACGGCTAGTATTTGTAAATTGCAATATGAGCCACAAGGTGGTGAGCTAACTTAATTAGCAAATTTTTGTTAATAGTCGATTACGCATTTCAATTTTTAGTGCAAGTAATGTCGGCCTCTTCGAGGAAACGAGCTCATGAACTACAATTGTGCTGTCCTGCCACAGGCAACCTTTATAAATTTTTTAAAGTGTTCGCTGCAACACGCTGTTTATATAGATCATCGTACAGCCACGTGACGTGTCCTATCTATCTCACTGTTAAGAAGCAAATTACTTTTTGCGACAACAAAACAAATGGTGTTGGCACGCTTGGCACCTACTCTATTACGGCTCTCGTCTCTTTAATTTCACGTGTACGTATATTTTTGTGTTAGCTGAATATACGGCCCTGGCGCCACAAAACACTATATTCATCATCATCATAGGTGATTATGCGACAGGTTGAAATTACCAGCGAGCATACAAACTGGGATAAATAGCGCAATCATGACACAGGGACAAGCAGGAACACAGGACGTGCTTGTCCCTGTGTCATTTTTGCGCTATGTATCCCAGTTTCTATGTATCCCACCGACAAGCCCAAACTTCTTCCCTGCTAAAGACCAGCGAGCACCAACGGTCATTGCAATGTACCGACAGATGCCTGTCTTTCTACCCTCGAACGTTTCGTTTACGCTCTCTTCACACATCACTTTCACAGCCGTCCGTCAGGCCGATGTAGTTTCGCGCCACGTGACAGTTGTACACGTGCAGACCACCACTCTTGCGTATGCAGGCATGACTGGTGCTACTTTTGGCGCGCTCTCGGCTTTTCATAGTCAGGGTCAGCTAGCCAATACGGACAGTTTAGCTTTTCTGGTGCCAAAAAAGCCACTTCACACCGACCTGACTGACCACCTTCTTCAGTCCACGTGAGACCTTATGCACATACAGAATGACCGCCAGTTCCCACTTCTTCCTGGACGAGTTTGTAGGGACGCCATCTGGGTTCCGCGCTTTCCTAAGAGGAAGCTTTAACTCTGGCCCAACTCCAACGCGGCCTATTCAAATACATGTAAAACACAGAAACGCTTTTCTGAGATTACACACGGACAGATTTTAATGAAATTAGTTACATTTAAGAGAGAAAGGTAAATACTAGTGCCTGTTGGAAGCGGAATTTCTTTTAAGTGCAATCTATTTTGTCAAACAAATTTTCAAAAATAGGAAAGGTCGAAAAAAAGTAGAAACAGGAAGTTTACAAATTAGTAGCTCTGCATCAAGAGCAGGTATCGCGGTTCTGTAAAGGGCTCGTATTTGAACAATAAAAGTGAACAAATTCGATGCGTCAGCTTATATCTTACGTAAATTTGTTACGTTGTGTACAAGGGTTCCGCAAAAGCCGTATTTCCATATTGCTGAATTTTTTTAGATTCATGTGTAACGTATCAATTTGTCCGCTTTAGATGTACTATTAGATATAATTAACAGAATGGTGATATCATTTTTGATTGCTAAGTTACAGAGTTGTAAACTTTATAGTTTCTTTTTCTGAAAATTTGCGACTTTGCCAATTCTTAATAAGGAGATTACGACCTAAATCAGAAATTCGAACGCAAGAGTCACTACATTTTAAGATTTCCTTTTAAATGCAACAAACCTCGTCAAATTTGTTACAGTGGTTGCCGAGAAAAACGAATTCTCCGAATTCTCCGCAGCTGATCCTGGATCGTCAGGCGCTGCCCGGTGAAAGAGCCATCGAACGTTGCGGGTTGCTGGCTTTTCCTACCGCTGGAACCATCGTGCTGCCCAGCACTTCCGAGGGCTGGGTCAACCTGGTGCCTAGCTGCGCACGGAATCACCTAGCACCGACTGTGTCTGTGCACTTGACTACGGAATCGACTGCGGGTAAATCACGAGCATCTGGAGAGGCGGTCATTTGGCAGCGGCGGCAGCATCCAGCGAGCATCGCTTACCTTGCTATTTCAATTGTGCAGGTTAGTTTGTTCCCTTATTCCGTATTCTAATGGTGCTTGCGCTGCTGTCGCTTCCAAAGACTTGTGTATCTTATCGTATTGCTGGGTTGATGGCATGTTTCTTTTTTTTTTTTTTTTTGCTGTGGCGAAAAGAATGTATCATGTCTGCTCCACTTGTGATGAGGCCTTTCATGAAAATCAAGGGCATGTATGTTGTTCCGAGTGCGCGCACGAATACCATTTTGGAAAGTGTGCGGGAATAGCAGAGAAGTCGTACAAAGGAAGTTCGAAGCTGCAAAGGAAACATGGCGATGCCAAAATTGCCGGAGCTCGGTACCAAGTGCTAGCTGCGCTGGTGAAAACAAAAAAAAAAATAAAAGCTATCCTGGAACCTATTGTTCTAAAGCTAGAAAGCTTACCTCCCCTTATAGCTCGAGTGGAAGCTATGGAAGAGTCTGTCACGCACATGTCTCTCATTTTTGAAGAACTCAGAAATACAATCCGTGTGCAAGCAAATGAAATTAAAGTACTTGGAAAGCAGGTGCAGGAACTAGAGAAAAAGGAAGATGGCAGCCGATCAGTTTACGCTCAGCTTCGGCGAGAAGTGAACGGGCTGGAATTTCGAAATGGACAGCTGAATTTGGAAATTCATGGGGTGCCTTTCGTGCAAGGTGAAAACTTGCACAAAGTGATAAATGAAGTTGCAGACCAGTTGGAAACGCCTCGTTTGGTTGAGCATGACATTGCCTCAACACAGGCTGTTCGCACAGAAGGATAAAACACCTGGAATAATCGTGCGTTTCACAAGCCAGGCGATCAGGGAATCGTAGTTGAACAAGAAGAGCAAACTAAAAGATGGCCATCCGCGCATCTTCACTCAGCAAACCTTGACCCGTCCCAGAAGAGACCTGCTATAAGCAACAAAAAACTGGGCCAAGGAATTGGATTTAAAAATGTTTGGTATGTTCATGGAAACGTTCTATTGCGAACGTCTGATGGGGCCAACGCAATTCACGTTAGATGCCGCGAAGACCTTGACCGCCTTCAGCCCAAATGTTATGCCCAGCCAGTGCTATTCTTGACCAAATAAATGCAGGGATTAATGACCACGATTTCTACTCACCCGATGACTGGAACAGCATAATATTTAAAATTAGATCTCATGCACTGAAATGTGTGCATCTAAACGCCAGGTCTGTTCGGAATAAAGCATTTCTTCTGGAATTCTTTAGTCAATTTTCTCTCAATTTGTCAGTTATCATTCTCCGTGAAACATGGACTAAACACGAGAGTGACGTCTTCAGAATGCAAGCTTATAATACACATTATCTCAATCGACCTTACGGTCGTGGAAGTGGTGTTGCACGTCTATCTTTAGAACAAATAAACTGCGAACTAGTAAGTGCTTTCAGTATTGTGCCGCCCGACTACGCAGTGTTATCTTTATGTGTAGATAAAGTATTATATTCTATTATCGACCGCCGAGTGGGCATATCGAAACATTTGTTCAATTTTATGAAAGATTTCTTTCGTTTGTTGTAGAGAGCAGGTGCATGTTGGTTGCCGCAGGTGATTACTACATTCATATGGGAATCAATACTCCTGTTAGTACAAATTTTAAAAATATTCTACTGTCAAACGGGCTCGATAATGTTATTAATGAACCAACCAGAATAACATCTGAATGCCAGTCAGTATTGGATATATTTATAACAATTTTTTAGTTGTTAGAGATAAAAGCTATTACCTTATCATGCTGTATTAGCGACCATCTTCCTGTTTTTTTTTCCTAAATGATGCCGGCATTCCTAAACATTCGCCTGCTGAAAGCTTTAACCAGCCAATAACAGACACAGCACTTCACGCGTTTAGAAATGAGCTGCTTCAAGTAGACTGCTGCAGGGTTCTCAATTCAGACGATGGTGAAAACGCCTACAATGCATTTTTAGATATCTTTAAAGGTTTTTACTAAGTTTATTTTCCTGTTAAAAGACGCCAGGAAAATAGAAAAATTCGGAAACCCTGGGTAACACGCGACCTGTATCAACAAATGAGAGCAAAAGATAGGCTCTACAGATAATTTCTCAACACTCGTAATCCTGACGACTTCACCATTTTCAAACAATATCGAAACAAGCTAACCAAGAAACTGTGCATTGCACGTAAAGAGTACTTGTCCTCTTTCATGGATGTCAAGAAGGCGCCGAGCGAACTGCTTTGGGACAAATTAAGTACACTACTACGTCATGGTAGTCGTCGTAGCTGCATATCCAAACTTACCATTAAGGGTAATGATCTCGAACCTATGACATTGCACGTCGCCGTTTTTTCTGGCCGGGCCTTGCCCGTTCCGTACGACGTTACGTCGCCGCTTGTGAACTTTGCCAACGACGCAAGAAGCCTTCCCAGCTCCCCTCTAGTTACCTGCAGCCACTCGACATCCCTGGCGAGCCCTTCCATCGTGTTGGCTTAGACCTTCTCGGCCCATTTCCGGAATCTACATCAGGAAACAAGTAGGTTGTAGTCGCGGCTGACTACCCGACCCGCTACGCCGTAACCCGCGCTCTTCCGACCAGTTGCGAAATTGATGTTGCGGACTTCCTTCTACATGATATCATTTTGATGCATGATGCTCCACGTCAATTGCTAACAGACCGTGGCCGTACGTTTTTGGCCAAAGTCATTGACGACATCATGCGGGCCTGCTCCATACAGCATAAATTTACCACCTCCTATCACCCTCAAACCAACGGCCTCACTGAGCGTTTGAACCGCACCCTTACAGACATGCTATCCAAATACGTTTCAGACGACCACCGTGACTGGGACCTGGCTCTACCTTACATTACCTTTGCATACAACTCTTCCCGTCTCGAAACTGCCGGCTTTTCCCCGTTTTACCTCTTGTATGGCCGAGAACCGACGCTACTACTAGACACCGTGCTTCCGTCCACCACAGCTTCAACTAGGGCTTATGCCCGTGATGCAATCGCCCGTGCTGACCATGCTCGTCAACTTGCGCGCGTTCGTCTACAAGTGTCTCAAGACAAACAGAAGCGACGCTACGACCTCCGTCACCGTGATGTTCATTTTGCGACCGGCACCCTCGTGCTGCTTTGGTCACCGTCGCGTAAAGTTGGTCTCTGTGAGAAACTGCTTTCCTGTTATACAGGCCCATATCGCGTGCTCCGCCAAGTGACCGATTTCACCTATGAAATTGCTCTAGCCACGCCCACTACGTCCTCCGCTGTGACAACCAGTGACATTGTCCGCGTCGCCCGACTCGAGGCCTGCAACTCTCCACGCGCCTTGGATATTTAACGGCACCGTGATGGCGCTTTTGCCGCCGGGGGGTAGTTTTACGATATTACGATACTCAAGAGACGAGCCGCCGTGAGAACGACGACGAAGTGGGTCTGCGCCCTTGGCGCGAGCGAATGTCGGCCTGGTGCTCTGGCTCCAGTCCAGTGTAAATAGCCTGTAAATAGCCTCTTGCGTCTGTGTCTTTCTACACGTAACCATATTTAATATCTGTCTGACTGCATCAAAATTTCCAATAAAAATGCAAATTGCCAAAGTAGTAATGCACTTTAAAAAGGGGAATCGAATGACTTGGGTAATTACTGACCTGTATCTATCTTTGCCATTTTTTTCAATAGCTCTCGAGAAGATAATTCACTGTAGGGTCTTAAACTTCGTTGAAAGCTCTAATATATTATTACCTCACCAATTTGGGTTCCGGAAGGACATGTCAACAGAAGTAGCTTTCCTTCACCAAAAGGAATATATTTTAACACAATTTGAAAGGAAGAAAATAGTGATTGGCTTATTTGTCGACATCTCCGAGGCTTTTCACTGGGTGAATCATTAAGTTTTGCTGGATAAGTTGTATATTTATGGTAAACGTGGGTGCGGCTCGCATTTATTGCGGTCATATTTATACCATCAGCGACAAGTTGTCCAAATCAATAACTCACAATCACAAGTTCTTCCAGTGCTTTATGGTGTCCCACAAGGCAGCATATTGGGGGCCTTGCTATTTAACCTATATATAAATGACATTCTTAATATTAATCAAAAGGCCAAATTTATTATATATACAGATGACACTACCATATTTTTTTCTGGTGGTAACATCGATCACCTTATCCCTAATTGTAATGATAGTATAGTTCAGCAACAAGATTGGTTCTCATATAACTCTTTGAAGATTAACGAAAATAAAATAAACGCAGCCATCTTTAGGGCCAAGAATAAGCCAGTCCTTCCTCATGTCGATATTATTTTAAACTGTCATCCTGTAGATATTGTTGACCATTTTAGATGCATTGGTGTGACATTTACTGCACACAGGTTCTGGGAATCCCATGTGAACTTACTAGAAACAAATCTCGCTCCGGGAACTGGAATAATTCGTCGTCTCAGATACATTCTACCTGCAAAACTTAATATACTTATTTATAATGCTCTTTTCTATTCACATGTTAACTACTCCCAACTTGTCTGGGGTAGAACTGCATTCTCGAACCTACAAAAAATTTACGTTATGCAGAAACGATACTTAGGCCATGTGTACAATACATATTTTAATGCAACAACTGCAGGTTTTTTTTTCACAGAGCGTATGTTACCACTGCTCATAAATTATACCACTATCGCTTGAGGACTACATTTAAGCATATAGTGAGATATAACATCCCTAACCTAGGCAAACTGGCGCAATTAGAAAAGAATTAGCACTTTTATGCTACCAGACATGGAAAATATTGGAACGCTGTTGCACCCCGCTTGACCTTTGGCGTGGAACGCCTATGTTATTATTTGCCATCACTGTTAAACCATTATCAATCTACTAAGTTGGATTTATTTATTTGTTCCACTGCTAAACTTAGACCTATGCTTGCAGAAGAAGAAAACTGATTTAATTATCCTGGCATTTATGTACTTAATTACTTAATTATTTATTTATTTATTTATTTCATTTTATTTTTTTCGAATGGTTGTGTTATACTTTTGTTCTGCACTGATCAAGTATTTACATTTGTTTATTGGCTGTTCTTCACGGCTGCTGCCCAAACGCCGCTCATTACGTGGGGCTGCGGACTCATCAAGCCGCCTACTGCCAGCTTTTTTTCCGTTGTCCTCCATCTGTAATGTACATGGTGGAAATAAAGATTTGATTTGATATGTATTTAGATAGGAGCACCCGAACTAAAGCTTCCTCTTAAGGCGTTGCTTGTGACTGAGTCTAGCACCTGCACTGGGTAGCCTGTCGACCTTAGATGAACTGCTTGCGATCGCAAGCTGGTCTCAGCAGCATTACAACAGGACTTTCGAATAGCTTTCGTGAAACACCCAGGTTAGCAATACCACGCTAACCAATTTCGAATGTGAAGAACTGCAAGCGCGGATTGGTCTTTACTTCGGGGTTGAAAAGCGCAACATGCGGGTTTGTGGTGAAAGCATAGTCGAAGGTCGAGAAACTGGAAGATGTTCTTAACCGGTGATTGCGAGATGTTCTCAGCCGTCGTCGTGGTCAGCGCCGTTATGTTCCGTATAATCTTCCGTATAATGTCCAAGCACGATAACATCATCGCCGCGCGCCGTTTGCTGTTTGTTCAAGCGAAACTGGCGAGGGTCACCCGACGATCGCAGCTCAGTCTCGCGCGCGCAAGGGAGCAAAGCGTGGATGAAGCGCGCCGTCCTGTGTCGCGCCCGAGGCACCGGGGGAAGAGTAGGAACGGGGGGTTCTACTCCGGCAGCTGCTGCGTACGGCGGCGCGGCCGCGCTACCTTGAAATCGATCTGTGATGTGGACAAAGTGCGCCCAGTGACGGAAGCTTCGTATGCGCTGTGCTTTAGACGCGTAGTTTACGTTGAAGCGAGGGACCACCCGGAAGTTCGCTCGCTCCTGCCGCGCTTCCTCACTCCAGCGTTCTCACAGCGAGCTTCCGCGGTCATCGACTGAGCTGTGTTCATGTTACCTGTGCGCGCGTGACACCGTGTTTGTTGATTTAGTTAGTAAGCGAATGTTTACAGGCCTATACGGCCGATAAAACTGCTATCCTTACTTCGTATAGCTGTCTAATAATTTCCTATCGCAATCGATGCTACTCCTTTCGGGCGAAACTGTGACATTTTTATTCTTTCGTTTTTCTTGTTCTTTTTTTGTCATTGAAGAGCTGCGCATACCCACCGGCACGTAACCAGATATCCCAGTTAGCATGAAAGAGGCTAGACACAAGCTTACATACCACGAACTGGGTAAAGCTTCTTAAGAATGCTTATCGCATTAAAACTGAAAGGCGTGGGCACACTTGCACGCATGGTTGGCCACTCGCTCATCCTGCACTGTGGTCGCAAAAGGGCAGGTGTCATTTCCGATATCTTCATTCAGACATCAGTGACGACGAGCTCGAAGAGATTCTGTCTTCAAAAGTGAATGTGATCGATTTTCATCGCTTCGATCACTCGACGACAGTCAAGCTTAGCTTGAGACATACTCTACCTGATCCCGTGCAGGCGCGCTACCTTGGTGAGTCCTTGCGTACCTTGATCACTGCAATGTAGCAAGGGCTTAAAATTAGACCATGTCAGCACTGTATGCACAACCAGACGGCATACTTGGGCTTTCATGCAGCATGACATATCTCTATGCACCGTGAAAAAAGTAGCAGTATTGCGCGAAAGATAAAGCGCCAATTGCGATAGTAAAACAGTAGATAACTATACCACGTAGAATAGTTTATACTTATATAACGCTATATTAGTTTATACTATACGAAGTAAGAATAGTTTTATCGGCCGTAGAAACTTGGAAACATTCGTATACAAATTAACAATGTTATAATGTATAAGCGTGACTGCACGAGGACGTAGAAAGAAACAGACACGCAGAAACACGTGCAAACATTCGCGTACTAAGTAAATTTACAATGGTATAATGTGTAAGGGCGACTGAGCGAGGGAGTTGAAAGAAACAGACACACAGAGACAACGCTGTTTCTGTGTGTCTGTTTCTTTCTACGTCCCCGTTCAGTCGCCCTTACGCATTCTATCATGGACTCAAACCAACTAGCCCGCCAACGTGTTTTAACTAAATTAACAAACACGGTGTCACGCGCGCGCACGTAAACATGAACACATCTCGCTCCATGCTGGAGGGAAGAATCGCGGCAGCAGCAGCGATCGAGCTTATTTATTTATTTATTTATTGATACTGCAATCCCACTTTAGGGATTTTGGCAGGAGGGTACAAATGTTGAAAAGGTAACAAGAAAGGCAACCGACAAATACATAGATACATAAGAGTAAATAAACTAATATAGACTAAAATAGAAGGCATACGGTAAGTACTAAGTTAGACACGATGTAAACAAGGTAAGTGAAGGCTGTTGAACTTGGGTGTTAGTGAGCTGGCTCCATTCAGTTATTGTCCGCGGAAAGAAAGAGTATTTAAAGGAGTTGTTACGTGCGCGAAACGGAGCAATTGTTAATTGGTGTCTTTGTCTAGTGGCATACCCGGATGAAAAGGTTATTATGTCTGAAGTGTCTAATTTATAGTGCCCCTTTACAATCTGATACATAAATTTTAGCCTAGATGACCGGTTTCTTTGCGTTATTTGTGGCAAGTTTGCTCTGGTTAAAAGGGCAGACACAGAAGAACGTCCAAAGCTGTTATATATGAATCGCACACCCTTTTTCTGTACGCTTTCAATCTTGTTAATATTGGTCCTGACCGTGACGTTAATATTGGTCTTATTGTTAACTGACCGTGCATCTCTCGCTTCAACGCGAACGAAACTGCGAAAGCACAGCATATACGAAGCTACCGGTAGTACGGGCACTCTGCAAACATCGCAGATCTCTTTGAAGATGAGGCCCGCGCGGGCGCGCACTTAGGCCACGTCGCAGATCGCTTTCAAGATACGGCGCCCGCACGGCCGCGCCGGAAGCAGCAGCAGCCGGATAACAATGCCCCTTGCATCACTTCACCCTCGTGCCTAGCTCGACAGGAGAGGGCGCGCTTCCGGCCCGCCTTCGTCACTCGCACAAGCGAGATAGAGCTGCATTCGCCGGCTCACGCTCGCACGCACAGCATAGGGCGCGCGGCGAATATTTTATCGTCCTTGGACTTTATACCGAAACTCACGGCGACGGCGACGGCAAAAGTGCGCCTGGAGTGACCGTCAATTGCAAAAAAATGAAGTGCTTCAATTGCAATAACCCAAACAAAGCCAACTCCCAAGATTGTCCCAAACGGAAAAAAGAAGGGGAAAGTATAGAACCCAATGTGCAAGACTACCGTGCAACACAAAGAGGGTCATTGGACCACTGGCGGAGGTGGTCGTGTCATCGACGAGCTCAAGCTGTAGGTCCCAAGGAGCATTCCCTGACTTGAACTGCGCAGGTCCAGCAGGAGGTAATTGAGTAAGCGCCGGTTGACCTTCCTGAGACATATGACTTCAAGTGAGCAACAAAAGGCTGGACTCGGATGCATGGCCACGCTTGCCGCGACGGACACGCACCTAGGAATGTCAGTAGGAACAACAGCAGTGCGCCAAGGCATCCCTATCGGAATCTGTCATCAAGGCCATACTGCGGCATATAGTCGATGCCCTGCTACTGCTATTCTGTCATTTAAATGCGCCAGTGGTGCGAAGAAAGACGAAAGTTATCCACGCTTTAGACCGTCTCTTGGCTGCTGCAGTAGTCTCGACAGCAGCCAGCGTAGATGCATATACTGTGAAGTGTGCGCGTGCGCATTGGGAAGATACTATGCGGCTCTCGAAGTCAGGAAAGAAACAATTTATGATAAATCAAAGGGACGCTCATTCCTTTTCGAAGCGAGATCAAGATGCCTTAGAACACGCACCTGTAAAGCGAGATATAACAACGAAGAAGCATGTCCTGGCTGCGGTAAAGCTAGGGAATCAATGGAGCATGTTTTATTAGAATGTGAAGATATCTTCCCAGCGGTCGATTTAGGCACCACTGGACTCCTTGATGCCCGTGGGTTCAGCGAGAGCAGGGGGAAAGCACAAACATGTCCGCAATGGAGATTAGGAAGAGGTGATTTGAAGACTGGTGGAAGAAAAGTAGGGAAACGACAAAAAACGGAGACGTGCAAAAACAAAGTTCCCAATAGGGGGACCGAAAATTTGGTTAATGGAATTCATCGTGCGTTTTTTTTTACCTAGGTTGGACATTAGGCAGTATAATAGCAAGAGCTTGGCGGCGCAACCTACCATCCCATTGCAATAAGCACGCTCATAACATCCATCCATCCATTTCATGCTGCTCTCATCATCAACCTGACCATGCCACTTTCCTTCCTCTTCACACCCTGTTCCTACGCTTTTACTTGTTAACCTAGCAAAAAGCAATGTATAATCATTGCTATCTTACTTTGGAACCAAGTCGTTGTTATGCTGAGCTCGCTGGTGAGTGTTATCCGAGTACTCCTCAATAATATCCAAAAGACATCCGCCAAATGCGCACTGTAAGTGTTGGATTCCTCTAAACAAGTACTTATGGGTCTACGGTAACAAGATGGCTTGCCATCCACAAGCACTGCGGCCATTCCGGAAACAAGTCAAGTGCCCTTCCATACTTCAATAGAACGCCAGAGATCTGCTGTCATAGATGTCATAATTTCGGCACTTTGTTTTTGAGAACAAGTTCCCCGTTATCATAATCTGTGAACCTCATTTTTCAAACACAATTTGACTGTCGCGCTACAAATCATTTGTTTTTTCATCATACGATGAACGTGGTCAGGTTGTTTTGTATATCCGCAAGAAGCTCACATATGTTCACCAAATAGTGCAGCCTCACAACGATAATCAATACGTGTGTCTCCATGTTAAAAAGAAGAAAGTTTCATTTACACTGATCGGTGCATACATATCTCCATCATATCGACTTGATGGACAGAGACCAAACGACTGATTCACCAAATCTCCGGGCCCTTGGATAACCATGGGTGACTTTAACGCCCATCATCCACTCTAGGGAAGCCTCAGGACAAATCAACGACGCACGAGCCTTCTTGATCTCGCTGCCGAGCATGGACTAATAGTTTTGAACGCTGGCAGCCCGACTTCACTCCGAGGTGTGACCTACAGTAGCAGCACGGACTTGACATTATTGTCGCATAGTTTAAGTTGCAAAGTTTAATGGTTTGCAGACATTGAAACTCATGGCAGCGACCATATTCCTACGTACATGATTATCGGAGGCCTTGACAGTTCTCTTTACTTTGTCCTCTCAAGAGAGATAGACTGGCAAGCGTACCAAATTTCGATCGATTAAAAGTGCAGACATGATCATCCCGAGTGCCTTGAAGACATGATCATAAAAACTCTGCAGGCTTCTACGCGGACGTGTACAACATCTACAAAATGCACAGATTCCGACCAAGAATTGGAGAGACGACCAACAAGTCAAGCAGGTGATCCGCAGGCGGGCCGAGAGACAATATAGGCGTACTAAGTCCATTTATGAGCTGAGGGAAGCCGGACGCATTCAGAAGAAAGTTCAGCGTCAGATGAACAAAGTTCAGGACCAACGATGGAAGAGCTTCTGCGAATTGCTGGACCCTCGCAAGCCCTTATCTCCCGTGTGGAGAACTCTTCAGGGTCTTCGCTCACCTCCACAGCAACGTCGTACCTTCACAGCGCTGGCTCTACATCAAATTCGTCCAGAGTTTGAGGTCGCGGAAGAATTCTGTGCGAACGTTACTGGCTACTTCGTTTTGCTGGCTGACTTCTCACTACACGGCGTTCCCATCGCGAAAGGTCAAAGCACGGAAGTGCCTTTCTCTATGGAAGAACTGCAAGCGGCCTTGGCTGCGTGCAAGCGATCTTCATCACCCGGTCCCGATGGGGCGACCTATGCTTCCTTAAGGCACCTAGGTTCAACAGCACAACGTTGTCTTCTGGATATATTCAATCAATCTTGGCGTGACGGCATAGTCGACGATGGTTGGAAGTGCAGCCGACTGGTGCCTCTACTGAAGCCTGGGAAGTTTCCACTGGACCTTACATCGTACCGGCCGATTGCACTTGCAAGTTGCATCGGTAAGGTCATCGAGAGGATGTTGTTGACACCCACGGAATGGTACCTCGAATACTATAACATTTACCCTGAAGCTATGGCTCGTTTTCGACGTGGACGGTCTTCTATTCACGGCGCCATTGATCTCGTGACCTCCGTGCAGCAACAAAAAGCTATGAAGCGCCTCTCTGCGGCACTCTTGTTAATTGTAGAAGTTGCCTACTGCAACGTAACCCATGAACCCATTCTCCAAGCTCTTGAGGCTGCAGAACTTGGAGGCCACGTCTTTAGGTGGATTAGGAGTTATCTCTCAGAGAGATCTGTGTTTGTCCTTCGAGATGATGGCCCGATCAGTAGATATGTCATCAGTCGTGGTGTCCCACCAGGCAGAATGTTGAGCCCCACTCTTTTCACTCTCGCTCTGGTGGGGCTTGCAGAAACGCTACCACAGAGTGCTAATGTCTCGCTCTACGCTGACAATATTTGTATCAGGGCATCCGGCGTAACAAGGCCACAAGTGCGCGCCCAAACACTAAAAGCGGCCACTCTGACAGCGGCATACCTACGCTGACAAGATCTGACGATTTCTACAGAAAAGTGTGCACTAGCAGCATTCACACGAAAAGCAATGTATTTCTACCCGGTGTGTATCGAGGGCCAGTCCATCACCTCCAAGAAAGCTTCCAGGTTCTTAGGCGGTATTGTGGATCGTGACCTCAGCTGGAGTCCGCATATATCATACATAAAGGAAAAGCTCATTCGTATTGAGAATATTTTCAAATTCGTAGCTACAAATTCGTGGGTACTGTGCGTGCGCGGCATGTTGCAGCTATACACGGCACTATTTCTCGTATTTTTGCGATACAGTCTTCATATTTTGTCCAACATGTGCAAGACTAATCTCCTTGCACTACAGAGCGTACACGCCCAAGCACTTCGGACATATCTTGGCCTCCCGAGATCTTCTTCGACAGCTGCAACGATTTTCATTGCACAGAAGCACCCAATCACCACTAATATCGTCGGTGAGACGCTAAGAGCGCACATCTGACATCTTTCTCGGCTACCATCCCCCCATTTAGCCGATTTGCCAGTGCGAAGGCTACAGGCTACATTATGTGGTATTGTGACGAGTCACCATGACTCGATACCATCTGGCTTAAAGCCTGCGAAACGCCCAACATCGGCATTGTGGTGTCTCCGCAAATTCACGTGTGCCACTCAATTTGTGGAATTGCTAAGGCAGACTTGTCACCGCCATCTTTGAAACACTTGTCTCTGCTTCTCCTCAACGAGTCTTCTTTTGAACGCATACACATTTACACGGACGGTTTCACCAATTCAAGCAGCTCTACAGGAGCAGTAGTTATTTCATCAGACGCCATCTCCTTGCAGTTTAAATATTCGCACAATTCAGCGTTGACAGCAGCAGAACTCGCGGCTCTTCAGGGTGCACTCAAGTACGTGCTCCAGCAGCCGCCAAATCGTTGGGCCATTTTCTGCGATTCCAAAGCAGCCCTACAAAGTGCAGTTTGCCCTACGCCACGGGTTACACGGACAGCTAGTGTACGAAATAAGGCGCGCTCATAATCACACGCTTGAGAAAGGCCACGAAATTGCATTTCAATGGTTTCCAAGTCATTGCGGAATTGTCGGCTATGACAGCGCAGATGAAGCTGCGCGTTTGGCTCACCAAAAACATCAGCGGGTTCATATACCACTTTCACGAACAGATGCTGCGCGACAACTTCAATCACTTGCTCGCCACACCAAACTTCTATGATGGAATTCTACGGTTTTCGCCTACTCATGCTCGCATTGTCTCGACCTTAACTTGCGACTTCGCCTGCCATATGGACTCTCCCGCCGCAAGACAGCTTTACTGTATCGCATGTGGTTGGGCGTCGCATTTACAAATTCCTTTTTCATTCCTGATAGGAATGGCCAGCAGTGCGGCGTGTAATTTTGCGGGTGCGATGAGACTCTAGAGCACCTTCTGTGTCACTGCCCATTCTTTGACTTTCAAAGACGTACTTTACAAGCGAAACTCAACCTGCTAGACAATAGAGCGCTCTCAGAAGAAACTATCCTAGGGCCATGGCCTATGCGTCCTTGCAGTCAAAAGGCCACAAAAGCCCTTCTGCGTTTCTTGAAGGGCACTGGACAATATGAACGCTTGCGACAGGGGAAATTCCTCTGCGACTGACTATGAATGACTGTTATTTTTATTTTCTCTCTTATGTGTTCTTCCCTTTTCGTCGCCCCAAGTGTAGGGTAGCCAACCGGGCACATCCTTGGTTAACATCCTTACCTTTCCCTCTTCGTTTCTCTGTCTCTCTGTGACCAGATATATCTTCGTTTAAACGGACGACAAAAACATGTACTCCTGAAGATAGCACATTGAGCAGTTGTGCTACCAGGCAATATCCAGAACCCTCTATTAGTCGCTGCTGTCCCCAGTCTCTGCTCTGTCTGCGGTCGTGTATTCGTTGTTCAATCGACGCAGATGACATTTTAATTGGTTCACCGACTATATCACTTCGCGTTATTCAGTCGAATTTGCAAGACCGATTCGACGAAGTGAATAATTTTCGTCTCGGTGCGGTATGAGTCTTGCCGCTTAGTCAGCCGTCTTGCTGTTTACTCTGAGCATCTCTCATTTCAAGCTAGCGAATGCAGCGTAAACAAACACGAAATGCATTGCACTCCCGCCTAAACGACTGTTTCGCTTATGCTCAAATTTAACTTGTATATGAGGTTAACTGGTGTATATATATTGTTCAATACTATCCCTGACTTGCCAGCATCCATGGCTGAATGCCTGTACCCATACACGCGCTTTGTGCGGACAGTTCTGAAACTTAACGTCGCAACATTTCGATCCATCCCGGGTTCCTTCCTTACAA
The DNA here is from genome assembly GCF_023375885.2 of Dermacentor andersoni. Lineage (NCBI taxonomy): Eukaryota > Metazoa > Arthropoda > Arachnida > Ixodida > Ixodidae > Dermacentor > Dermacentor andersoni. The sequence continues at coordinate 15,115,078 of NC_092818.1, forward strand.
TACCGCACGGACTGTCTGGTACATTAGTCATAGCAAATGTTCCAGATTCCAGTGAAGGTGCTCTGGTTGAAGAAGAAATAACAGCTTTTCTTGTAGCACAGTTGTCCAGTACAAGCACCCCCCACTTTTGGAAGTGTTTCCACTTAAATGTTATTACGTTAAAAAGAAAATTGTTGAGTGACAATACACATCTCATTTTAACAACACAGTGATTGAATCTGTGTCATCTCCACGCTACAAGTGCTGTTAAGAATTGAATAAAAATGGAATGAAAAGGGCAAAATTCCTCCTATGGCCGTGGCAGAACTTGTAATGCGCCCATTTTGCAAAAATAATGCCATAAAGACAAAGGTATGCGCCCTGTTTTCTAAAGTCGTTTCAAATCGCGCTGTTTAATGAGAAAAGAAAGAAGGCCATGATGTTACCCAGGAAAGCGTCTCCACTTTGGAACTGGAACAGTGTAATAGAAAATAGAGAGATACTTGGTTCGTAAAAACCACGAAAGCACCAGACGGAAGCATATCCACAAACACGGGGACGCCAAGCGCCATATATCAAACTTCTTTTTCTAGAAACTGGTGAATATAAATGTGGCCACATCACATGCGAAACGACGCATTCCCAAGCCATCGTCAATCGATGGCGTTGGTAGGTTGTTATCGCGGTTCAATCAGGATGTTTGTACTCGTGGAAAGCATTTTCAGGTTGGGCAGTCGGAAATAAGAGTTGGCATTAGCGTTTATTATTCTGGCATAAAGTGCGTATTTTCTTTATGTATTTGTACGTTTGTCTGTTGAGCAGTTTTTGTATTATATAGCACCGCTTTTTTTTATATGTGATAAAGTCATCTTTATGTTTTCGTGAAGAGTAAAGTGGACTAGTAGGAAAGGTGTTTTAGTTTTAGCTTGGATTTTACCATACGGAGAGTCTTTAATGTGTTCAGTGGGTTGCCTTAGGTAAACCTACTTAAGTCCGAAACTACTTTTGTAAGGAAGAAGAATGACACTGGAAAGTCCCATCGCCATCGCGTGCCTCGGGGCCAGAATATCGGCACGTTAGAAAGCACTGTCGCCATCACGTGTCGTGCGGCCAGTTCAGCTGAGCTGTCGTTGCTGCCACTGCGTTTCTGGCTTGATGAGTCCAATAAACCTCGTCCCGCCTGCAAGGAAGTGGCATGCGCATCGAATATGCACCACCTTTATGCGTACAACAAGCGTGCAAAAGCTCCACACTCAAAGATTCAGAGTGCGTTCTGCCTGCACGTTGACGAAGGGCGCAGAACGACAATGGGCGTTGATAAAGTTGCCTCGCCGCTGCTCCGACGCGCGCGCGCGCATGCGCTGCACGGCAGCAGTATTCGCAAGGCGTCAGCGAGAGAGGTTTCCACCGGGCCACTTGCATCCCGGGCGGCGAATCTGACTGCTCTGGCAATGCGCGCCTCGAGAGCCCCTTGAGCGCCCTAATACACGGTGCTAATTCCTAAAGAAAATATTTGCCACCTCAGCCTCTTCACAGACGCCGCAGACGCCGCAAGTTTTGCCAGCATTCACTACCGACCAGAGAAGCGGCTCAGCCGGCTCGTGTGTTTTGCGCCGCCGCAGAAGCGCCTCGGCTTAGGACTCCCGCGAGAATAGTTTTTTTTTCTCTTCTACTCGCTTTTTTTCATTTCCCTGTTTTCCTTTCTGCTCAGCCGCGATACGAGGTTCATTCATTGTAGGCCGCAGTGGCTCGCTGCATGGGGCGTCGACGCCCGTTGAGAAAAGCTTCTTAACGACCGCCTTCCGCCAATGCAGGTTTTTTTTTATTTCCTCCGCCTTTTCTTTTCCAAAGCTTTCTCCCCTGCTCTGTGTAGTTTGCTTTTTCAAAGTGCGCAATGTCGCCGTCGTCTGTTCTGGCCACGCTGGGTTATCCGGCTCCTGTAACTTTCGGCACGCTTACCGTGCCGCGTGTGCCAGACGTGCTTACAAGGCTGACAATTCTACGTAGCAAACAGGCAATGAAGCAATAAATTATTTCCTTATTAACCTGCACAAACACCCAACATGAGGGCTGAAATTCCGAAAAACTTGATTTCCTTTACAAAGGGAAGAATACTATGTAGACCTCACCTCAATGTTATTCGACGCAATTCGCAGATAGCTGGCTATATGCTGCTGTTCCGCAAACTGTAAGCAGATGATCCTACATGCTCGTGTCACACACCCAGGAATTGGGGATGTGACACGACCGACTGACGAAAACAGCGCAGTGACGGCGACGGTATAACGACCGATTTATTGTACTCCGGCTAAAATATGATACACGATCCTTTATCACTTTGGCCAAAACCGATGGCAGCGGAATGCGGCGTAGCGCCTCAAAGGACTGGCTGCCACATTGAAGGACGGGCCCGCTCTCGCACGAGGTAATGGTTGCCACGCGATGTAACACAAGCGCCAACAGTCTCGAAGCAGCTCGCACGTCAGTGTGGCCAGGTTGGTTTTCTCTCGCACCATGCCCACTTTATGGAATTTTCTACCCCTCTTAATATCTCTGCTGTTCATCATTCGCTATTCTTTTCTATGTACCTTTTCTATTCCAGAGCCGGCAGGCGTTGTGCCCCTCCTAGTGGCAGTTGCTGCAGGTAGCTCTCTTCCTCTTCTCTGTGACTGCTGTCCTGTGTGCACGCCAAATAATTCACTAAATATATCTTTACCTTTATAAATATTGTTATTCGGAAGAACCGAAAGTTCGGCGACTTAGCATGCACTGCATGCCACCTCGCCCAATTACTTTCCCAACCATAAAATGACACCATTGTTGCCATGCCGTCTTCGCCAAATCAAATTCGTCATTCATCGACGTCATCCCTTCGTTATTTCATCGTAATCATGCTGTTGTTATTCAATCGTGATTGTGCCGCCGTTGTCGTGCCATCGTCGTCATACAGTCGTTCTCGTCCCATTGCCTCCATGTCGTCGTCGTCCCGCTGTCGTAGTTATACGAACGTCATCACTTCAGAATCGTCATGCCATTTTTGTCATGCAGTCGTCGGCATACCGCCTTCGTCGTTCCATAGACACCATTTCTTATTCGTTATTCCATCGTCGTCACTGCGTCGTCTTCGTGCGGTCGTCGCCATGCTGTCATAGTCATGGCCGACCCTCGCAGACGAGTGTCATAGCAAAGGGCGCTGATTAAGCAAAGAGTGCGTGTCGCTTAAACATGAGCAATGGAAACCTCAAATGACCACTACAGATGTAAACAAAGCTTTCAGCAGCAATACGTGTGTCTCTACATTAACTTGAATGTCAATTGCATTAACGTCGACTCTCAGCATGAGGTAATTCGGCCTGAATTCTTGCTTCCACTTTAAGTAGTGCCCCGCTGTGGCATTCAAGGGTACATTATCGAATTCAGTGAATCTGAGTAACCCGGAGTGAATGTGAATCTCTGATTCTAAGTTGGCCAGCCTTAGTACGATCCTAGTGAGCCTGAGTGTGAGTGAGCCCGGCTGAGTCTGGCCTTGGTAAATTCCGAGTCCGAGTGAACCAAGCTGAGTGAGTGAGTGAAACAACTTTAGTTGGTCCACAATAGACGCGAGTAACCTATACGTCACCTGTCTAGGCCCACTCGGGGACCATCAGGTGAAACCTGACGGCCCTGAGCAAAACTTTGTTGAGTCTCAGTCCAAGTGAGAGGGGGCTCTAAGAAAATGTGGTGTGTGATTGAGTCTGAGTGAGTCTTCTTTATTTTGTCGACCTTTACCAACAGCACCCACTTTCCCTTTAATGCGCCGAACACACGTTACGACCTGGCGTCCGATCCGACGTGCGGCTCTGTATACTCCCACACACAATGCACGACAATTCAGGAGACATGGGACGGGCGCCCGAACAAGCGAGTGGCGCGCAGGCATGCATGTACGGCATGTACCCCGGCATGTACGCTCAGAATGCGCGTTGCTTCTTTTTGCATGAACGTTGCCAACAGAAGTATGCCTGCGCGATTGGCAGACACCTGTTGATGATGTGTTGTCCACTGACTGCTGCGCTAACATCATATCACATCACTTTGTTTTCTTTAGGACTCCTTTTGGGGTGTTACATAAGGGGTGGGGTTTAGGCGTTTAGAGCGGTCGAAATTGTTCGTGGGCAGGTTATTGCAGCGACATGCTGGGGAAGGCAGTTCCAGTAAGTTGTTGCTCGTGAACAAAAATGAGTTCGCGAAGATAGTGGTATACGAGTTCGTGGACGCAAAGCTTGAAGAACCTGAACAACCAGCAATAGGGCCTGCATGTCTAGCTCGCCGGACTCCGCGGCCGTCGGCGCTTGCGATCCATCTCGAGTTTATCAATGAATGCATATTTTTTAGCCAGCACAATTATTATTTGTACTCTTATGCCGCGCGTACGTAAATACGATTAGTTTTCTCGGCACCATTGATGTGAAACGCAAACGAAGCGGAAGTGTGCAAGCCAAGCGAATCGCCTTCCTTAGTCGCTGTCAATCGCCGCGACCCCCGATCTGGCCAATGATTTAATTCTCGGCGCTGCTTTGTACAACAGTAACACTTTCAGCATAGTTTTGTTCAGTTAGTAACTATTTCGTGTAAGAAACAAATTGCAGCTTATCAAAGCGTTAGCTCTCTCTTGGCTCCTTCCACAGCGAGAGAGGTTAGAAAGGCATTAGAAGGCGCTTCCAATGATAGAAGCGCGCCCGGTGCCGAGTGTGCTTCATCAAAGAGAGATCACTGTTCGGTGACATGACGCAAAGCTCAGTTGCCTGTAACACCACCAGATGGTACTGTTGCCGTCCGCGCCTCCTTGAAGCCCTTGCGTTCAGCGAGATTAGGGGGAAAGTAAACATGTCCGGCACTAGAGATTCGTAAGAGGCGATTGGAAGATTGGTGGAAAAAAAGTAGGCTAAGGACAAACAACAGAGGCGTACAAAAGCAAAGTTCCCAATGGGAGTTCAGAAAGTTTGGTGATGGAAATTCTTCCTGGTTTTTTACACCCTGTTCTTTTTTTCTTTTTTGAACATACCTAAGACATTAGGCAATATAATTACAAGAGCTTGGTGACGCATCTTACCGCCCAGTTCCAAAGGGGACGCTCATAGCATCCATCCATCGCTCACGAGTGGTCACGGTGGCGGCAGCGAAACCCACCGATTACGTCCGTCATCGTTCCATCGACGTCATTCCTTGTTCGTCATTCCATTGTCGTCATTGCGTCATCGTCATACAGTCGTCGTTATGCCATCGTACTTGTTTCTTGTCGCCATCCAGTTCCCGTCATACCTTATTAATGCGAAAGCATTAAATGGCTCATTAGCCGCAAAACCCGGATTTCTCGGCGTTGGCGTGACGACATGATCGTCTAAAAAGGCTACGTGCTCACCTTTGGTGAGCCACGAGCTTTGGTGTAAATAAGGCACTCGAACCCACGACCTTCGGTGCGAGTCGCGCCCGGAACCTTTGGTATTAAGACCAAGGTAATTAAGGTCGAGGTAATTAAGATATAGTTAATTAAGGCACTCAAACCCAGGACCTTTGGTCGGAGTCGTAGCCACGACCTTTGGTGCTAACTGCGGCAAATTCAGACACAGTTCATTAAGGTAGAGTTAATTAAGGCACTCGAACCCACGACCTTTGTCGAGAGCCGAACCTTAGACAAAGGTCAACAACGAACACCGTTGGTCACGTGACGTCACAGCGCTTCTGCTGGCGAGGCCGCTCGAGTCACGTGACTGCGCCAGTCGCACCGCCGGACGTCGCCGAGCTTCTGCTGACGTGGCCGCAATGCTTTCGCATTCATCCACGTAGGGATAAATAGGTGCCCCTTGAATCTTTTGTCACGCCGTCGTAACGCCATCGTCTTCATGTACTATCGGCCAAAAAAGTAAACGGACCACGGCTTAGGCGGCCGGAGCGGCTGCGGGGCCACACCAGGGCGCTGCTATCTCGCTCCGCGCGCTGACGGCGAGAGTGCTCCGAGTGACGCCAGACTTCGCCCTCACTCTCACGGGGTGTCTCATCATTGCTCATCATGCTTGATAAATTTCTAGTGCGCCGTTCGGTTGCTCTGCTGCAGACGGTCGCGACGAAGGGGACCGTGCATCGCCAGTAATCCAGCACATGGCGCTGTCGTGCTGTAGCGGGCGGCCGCAGGGCATCAAACCGCGGCACTGAGAAGGAACGAAAACCCGTTCTGATTGATGTTTTGCTTATATTCACCTTGTCTTTCATATTAGTGCATGTCGCCGGCGTCAACCACTGCTCGATTTTAGGCAACATCGCGCAAGTAGCCGCCACGCCGGCTACGGTAACGCGCGCTCTTTCACGTCGGCGCGATAGAGTGTGGGAAGCGCTCCACGCACGCACGGACGTCCGAAGCTACAGCGGCGGCACTCTCGATGCCAAGGCGACTAAGCCAAGTCATCGCGGTAGGCGGCAACATTTCGTCGCACTGAGGACCCCTTCAAGCCATGGAATGCTTCCGTAAATAAACTTTCACGACTGACTAGTTTTTCCGATTCGTCGTCCCAATTATCTCTTCCTGGCCATACTTGTGTAAAGTTTCATAATGGCCTACGCATTGTAGTAGCTAATTAAAGCAGTTTTCAGAGGCGTCACTGATATAAATATTGAACGCACTGCAGGAGACAAATCCGGAAAAGTAATCTCGAGAGAAAATCCGTGCCCTCAGTAAAGCTTGGCACCTGCAACTTATCACACCGGCGTGAAAGAGCGCGTATCACCGTAGCCGCCGTTGTGGCTACTTGCGTTATGTTGCCTAAAATCGAGCAGCAGTGGACATCGGCGACATGCACTAATATGAAGGTTAAGGTGAATATAAGCAAAACAACAATCAGAACGGGCCTTCGTTCCTTCTCAATGCCGCGGTTTAATACCCGACGGCCGTCCGTTACTGTGCGACAGCGCCATGTGCTGGATTACTGGCGATGCACGGTCCTCTTCGTCGCGACAGTCAGCACCAGAGTAACCGAACGGCGCACTAGAAATTTATCAAGCGTGATAAGGCCCCGCGTGAGAGTGAGGGCGAAGTCTGGCGTCACTCGGGGCACTCTCGCCGTCAGCGCGCGCAGGGCGATAGCAGCGCCCCGGTGTGGCCCCGCAGCCGCTCCGGCCACCTAAGCCATGGTCCGTTTACTTTTTTGGCCGATAGTACATTTCAGAGTCATCTTATTGCTGTTGTCATACCGCCTTCCGTTGCTACAGTGTATGGCTTAGAAAGCCAGCAAGCACTCGCGCATTGACGAGGGCCGTAGAAACCACACCGCCAGCGCCACCTCTGTGGCAGGTAACATCCCACGCCAGCCGCGCTGTAATCTGTTGTTGCGACGCCACCGTGCGGTTGTCGCACCTGTCCCAAGCTGGGAGTCCGATTCTTCGCAAGCTGACTTGTTATCCTCAAGTGTCATTTTGGTATGTTACTGAGAGAATGTACTCATCGTATACTTTTATTTTAGAGGACATCGGTAACATGTGATCCATGACTGGAAGGTGCCTGCCATATCGCTCTAGCTCATTTGCATTGCTCTAAAGAGTTCACATTCATAAGAAAATCCCCCTTTTACTAGTTACATAAGTAAACGTACATTAGTGCAACATAAGGAGCCTGCCTATCAATCAAGAACCCTTGTTCTGTTGTCAGAACGAGGGTTCTTAATTTATAGGCAAATAGGCTGCAAGACCATCGATCGTTAAGTCTTGTGCCCATTAATCCTCTGACCTACGCTTAATTTGGCTGGTTGAAAACCTTAATCAGTTCTTGTATGTTGCCTACAGCGTTCCTAAACAAGAAACCTTCAGCAAAGTTCCTTGAGAAACTTTCAGAAACTTGCAATGTAAGCAGTGAATAACATTGAAGAGATCTTACCCCTTGCCGGACAGACTTCTTAAATGAAATTGTTTCACTTTCCTCGCGTAAAATTATTTTAGTTCTTTGATCTGGAGATATTTCCTGAGATAACCTCCATTCACTACCAGTTTTTCGATAATTCATACTTGTAATTACATTCAAGCTTCGATACAACGAACCTTCATTTAACTATATTCGCGATGTAACGAACTATATCACTCTCCTAATCTTAGTTGCATAGAAAACCCAGTATTGATTTTTCGCGATTTAACGAAGTAACTTCGTGACACAGTTTCGATTTAACGAAGTTTTCGGCCGTTTCAATCATGTACTTTGAGCCTGTATAGCTAGTAAATCTAGCAAAAACTATGTCGGCCGAGGCAAAAGTTCGTTCAAGCGTCCATGGAACGTTTGAGCGGCATAACGGCTATCAAAATGCACACGCCGGAACGCAGTAGGCAGGAAACACCACTGCGCCATTTGTCGCAGGAACACGAGAGCTCACGATTCCTCCTGCGCTAGAGGGATGGGGATAAGGTTTCGGTGAATGCGCAGTAGCGTGACCAAGAACGCGCTGAGGTGAAAAGGGGGGGGGGGGGGGGGCGTGCAAGAAAGCGCGCCTATCTGCCTTCTTCTCCTCGCGCGCGTCCGTGCGCATGCTATACGCCGTATCGATCTTGGAGGTAATCTCTCGGCTGCAAGCCGAAATGCATGGTGCCTTCACGCGCATTTTGTTATTCGCTAGCGTGTTACGTAGTGTATCTGAAGTTTCCGAAACACGGTACGAATCGCCCGCTCGCTCGCTCGTTTGTGACTGCGAGTTCGTGGTCATCGAGTGAGATCTGTTAATGTTTGCGGGAGCGCGCGTGACAAAGATAAAACTACGAATCTTACTTCGTGTAGTCTCTTTGCTATTGCCATCAATGCTCCACCTTTCTGGCAAAATTGATTTTTGATTTTTTTGGCTCAGAATGAATATCCGTATCTTTTTACACTCTTGTGTTTCATTTGTGGGCACCCGCTGCGGCCACTAATCGCGGTCAGATATGTCGTGCAAGGGGTACGGCGCCGCGCGACGCAGCACACGCAAATCTCGGGCACCGTGAGCCACGTTAATGCATTGCTGGCGCTCATAACCGCGCTTTTGACGCGATAACGTTAAAGGCACCGTGCAGCAGAAAGGCTGGCTTCGGTGTCCGTCGTTGACCGTCGTTCCGACTAAAGTGATTTCGAACAACTCATGCACAACCCCGCAGGCCCTCCCTGTGGCACAAGGAAGTTACTGAACTAATTGAATTTCTCAAGGTAAAATGCGTTAGAAAAATCGCTAAGTACGACTTCCACAATACCTACGGACATGATAGCGTCGGATTGTAATTTGAATATACGAGAAAAAATAATTTTGTAACGCGGAAACTGAAAACACAAACCCCTTTTCCAGCGTTTCTACAATTCACAGAGCAGCATGTTGCCGGGAAGCGTAAGAAACAGTCAGTGATCTTTGAATGCTACCGCGTTCCACACGTATGGCCTGGCGTTCTTGCGATTTGATTGTCAGTGCTTACTAACAAGACACTATCCACCCGGAATGCTGTGGAAATTTGTGAAGTTTCTTACGCTGAAACTTTAATACCTCGAATTAAGGAAATTAGTGATTTAACGAAGTTTTTCGCTGCAAGTACAGCTTCGTTATGTTGAGCTTCGACTGTACTTAATATATTTTTGCTAAATACAACTTCCGCGTCTCCATTTCCTTTCTTTTTTTCCGTATATGAGTTTGTACTCGCCTTTCTTGACTATATTTGCGAACAAATTTCATTGCGGTAAAGGTGGCACATACCCAGCGTATTATTGGCGAAGCCTGCTAAAGCGTCGGGTTGCTGTCCTTGAAGAACCCTTGTGGCGTTGTTTCAATTCCACCCAGCGTCGAAGAATTTTAAAAGGTACTTTTCGTCATTGTGGCTCATTGTCATTTTACGTCATTTAGGTTCATTCCGATACACATGCCTGATTACCCAAGCTGTCACAAAAGACGTCCATTGAAAAGCGGCGCACACCCGGTGAGTCAAGTGGGCATCAAAGCGGTTAACTGAAGACCAGCACAGATCGAGTGGCGCATACCCAGTGCTCCAAGTCGGCGTCAAAGAGTTTCTTCGAACAGCGTGACCCTGCCCAGTCTCGCATCTACAGTGACCCATATGAGCGTGAAAGAGGTTCGTTGAATCGCGGCACGTATGTATACAATAGCCACAATGGCGCATCATCAGGGACTCAAGTTAGTCAAAAGGTTGGTTTCGAACCCTGTTAACTCAACACAGCATCCCGATGCGCTATCCGTTCGACCACGCAGTGCCCAGTGACCCAGGTAGGTGGGAAAACGGTTAGATGCAAACATACAGAGTTACAAACATAGCCCCCGAAAAGCTCTTGAAGTACCCAAAGAATGCCAACGCATTAAAAAGTATTACGACTCGCCATCAGGAACTGTATCAATGCTCTCATTGAGGCGGCTGGTGCCATTTCATTGAACAGAAACAGCACCACTGCCCGACTTCAGCGCAATTCTCGCTGCGCATACACTTCAACGAGAGCGCAGGGACGGGATAAAACCCTGACTTGTATGTTTTTCCGCGAACTTCAACCCGTTGCATACGCAAGTGCGTCGTATAAGCTGTCAGGTAGCACTCACCATTAGACGTATTGGAATTCGTGGAGATATACTCCGGATCGCTAGCCCAAGCTGGGCTCCAGTTCTACCACCAGTCGGTTTTGAAATTTACTTTGAACAAGTAAGAAAAGTACGTAAACGCGCCGTTTACCAAGCACGACTCAGCCTCTTGTTTACTTGGACGCATATCGGTAGGGGATTCATGGTTTTGGACAAAATTATATATTGTCATTCGCTTTTCGAATGCCTGTCAGAGTTGCGGAGTGAAGCCACCCATTGTGTAAACTAGTATCGTAAACTAATAGTCAATAGTAAAATATTGCATTCTCGACTCATTTTACTTGAAAAAGCTTTTAATATATGCGCAAAAATTCAATCCGACTTTGAGTAAGTGAGTCAGAAAGCCACCCATTCATGCAGCAACTCACTAAATCATGCGATTGCTCGATCAGTAAGTCAGTTATTGAATTCGGAAATCATTTGGTTAGTCGGTCAAAGACGCGTTCACTCAATCAGTGCTTCGTTCAGCAGGTAATCCAATGTTAATTTCTCAAGATGGTGTGTGGGAGCTGTGCCAAAACTAATGATAAAAAAATTATGGCAGAACCCATCTAGCGATGACCGTCGATGGTAATGCGTTAGCATTGAATCAATACAGCGACACAATGTTTTACCGCCGTCGAAACGAATTACGTATGAGGCGTGCACTACAGCGAGAATACTCTTTCGCGCTTCCGTAAGAACACTCGGCGCCATCTAGCGCCACCACCTGCGCATGGCCTGCTAAATGCGCGGCGTGTCGATGCGTGCGAACGCTGAAAAACTCGTCATACGGCAACCAGGCTCCTCTCTCGCGCTTCTTTCTGGAATCTCTACGCCATCTAGTGGCACTGCCAAGAAGTCCGCACGTGGCCTCCGAGACGAGAAGCGGGGAGCGCCGGTGCCTGCGAAAGCTGAGAATGGTTCCCTCGCTTAGCCACAAACTCAGTCGCACATACTCAGTGACCCAAGTTGGCGAGAGGTTCATTGAAAAGCGGCACATACTAGTGCATTCATGCAGCAGCTCGCTTATGTCTTGCTGTGAAGAAGTTCATTCATAAGTGGCACATAGCCACTAAATTTGGGGCACCGCCTAGCAATCATCGGGTTGCAGTCCTTCAGGAACCTTGTGACGTGGGTTGCATTCCGCTCAGCATCGAATAAACTTATGGGATCATTTCTTTTTCTGTTTTTGTCATCGTAGAGCGGCACATTCCCAGTCCACATGCTAGTTACCCAAGCTCTCGTGAAAGACGTGGTACTTCCGGCTTGTGCGTCTTTGCAGTGAAGAAAACACTGAGCGTATTTCCTTTACAGGCACTAATATCTCTGGCCAGCCTAAGAAGCTCAAGTTCTGTACACAAAATTATTGCTGTCTTTTTGACACAGACATTTGCTTCTGTTCGTAGCTGCACTAAAGTCAGTGGTGTTATTACTTTTCAGAATTCCGCGGGCCTCTGTGTCGATAAAGTTATTATTCTACTCGAATCTTTTCTTAGTTCTCCGTTTGTTTCATTTAAGAACAGATTTTATCTGCAGAAGCAAGGAATTTGCATAGGCCCTTTTGTCGCGCCTGTTTTGTGCAATATCTTGTTAGCGGAGGTTCACTGTTTCTGAATATTGTTCTTGACGAGAGCATTGTTCTCAAAGTTTTTAGGCACGTAGATGTTTTTTAATCCTTTTAAAGAAGTCCCATGTAGCCTTAGACAAGTCTAATGTTTTGACCCTTGACACGTTTCGGCAATTTGGGAAGGGCTTGTCCTTCACCCATAAGTTACCGTCTCACGACTCACTGTAGCTTTTAGATGTATGCCTGTTTTTAGGTGATCATGTACATTGGGCGTATAGCCCCAGAGCACGAAAGGCGCTGTTGCCATGTGATTCTGCGCAGTGTAAGTTACTGAAGAGGGGGATCGCTTAACTTTTGAAGGGATCTGCTCTCAGGAAATCATGCCCATATGCAATGCAGAGTAGCTTTAATGATCAGGCACGAAGATTGGTTAATGCCGTTACCCTTGCGCGGTCGTAACAGCAATTGGAGAGGTTCCTCTGCGTGAAAGAAAAGCAGCCCCTTCCAGGGTGAACAGCAGGCGGCTAAGGTAAGAGTCGTCCACAAGTGTTGCCCTATATGCATCGCCTATCCCACCACCTGAAACAGGTAGCGAGCAGGCACCATGTGCCGATCGCTCTTACCGCCCTGCGCAAGCTGGCCAGGCTTTGCCCCAGAATATTTTCTGAAAAGAAGAAAGAACCCGGACGTCACGGCAGGAAGCCCATTGGCTAGACGTTAAATCCTATTCTTCTGGCTCATATAAGTTTTCCTCTTTATTTGCGCTCTACCCTCTTTGAAGCGCTCTTGCCAACCCGATTGAAAGCGCCATGAGAGTTACCAGATCAGTCCAGTATTTCAGGACGTGTAGCTCTAAAAATGAATTGAATTTACTCACTAAGACATTAAAATTCACTCTTCGTCTAACCGATGCTTCCCTGATTGGTAGTGTCACTGGCGAATCAAGAGCACGAGCATAACCTACGAAGGAAAGCCATATAGAGAGGACTTTTCTAGTTCGCAGACTTGTCATTTAGGCAATCATTGGCATGGGTGGGTTGATGTAGAAAGGGACTAATCACGTATTTAAAGCGCATCTTCGTACTTTCTATATAACCAAGTACTCATCGCAACAATACGAGTACATGGAGTGCTCTAAGAAAAATATGTCCACTTCGATAAAACCTGCCACACTTCCAACATACAAGCCAGCTGATATCAAGGACGCCTATTGTCAAAAAAGATTAAATAACTGATTGGTAACAGCAAATTGAAACAGAGCAACATTGGGAGTAATGTATGGGAGCAATGTTATAGGCACTCGTATCCTTTTCCCTCACCCCCCTCCCGAAGGCACCTTAAGATTTTAAAAACAATGAAGACAACAAACTGGAAAGCTAACAAGAATTTTGTAGGGGACTGTTGAAAAAAAGAAACTTAACAAATAAAGAAAGGTCCACTAGCGCGGATAAAATCACCTCGGGTTATTCTTTGCTCGAGCGCGGAATCCGGCTTGTAGGGCGTGATAACATCTGAGAAAAGTGTAGTTCAGTGCATACACTCTACTAACAGCCTTGTGGAGAATTGTAAAGTCCTTCAGAGGGGCTCCTGGTGCAGTTCGCTACTACGAATGCGCGTCGACACACAAACACGTTCTCCTGGTAAATACTATTGTTTGTGGAGCACTAAAATGCAGCACCGCACAATAACTTTTACTATGGGTGCGTTCCGATTCTGGCTTGCATCGTAGACAGTCTACGTAGACAGCTAAGGTGACAGCCTCGACAGCTTAGAGGTTATGTAATGGAACGCGTTTCTAGCGGTCGGGAAGACGTACGGAAGACGCTTATGGGACGTTACGCCTCCTCGCAGAGGTAAGAAAACGTTGAGAAAAGCACACATTATTTCTTTATTTTAAGTCTTTGCGCCTGCACAGCTATGAAAAAAAAACGATGCAGCTTACGTTGAGGGCGTAGGATAGCATGTCTGCGTTTTCTTGCGCGCAGACAACCTTCCTGTCGGCTTTCCAAGCGTCCTGCTCAGCCGCCATCTTGTTTGGACAGGAATGTAGCCGGCATCGTTTTTGACTTCGATGCTGTCTTCGCGAAGCTGTCTACTTTGACGTCTTCGAGAGAATTGGAACGAGACTTAAATGGCCACTGTCCGCTTAGCCATGCATTTTGCTGTCTCCGGCGAGTACTCGCCGGAACACAGCCCATGTCACGCAGTTACCGAAGCCCGGTAATCGACGCGCACATGCAGTCATGGCTGCTGATATCCAAAAAGCTGAGATGGCGCCCCCCGAAATTTGTACGTACCAGGGTATCTGGCATAACACTACGTGCGACAACACCCACCTATCTGTGAGTACGTTTTTTTTATTTTTTATTTTTATTTCTTCTTTCTTTTTTAACGGGCATCAACACCGTACCAGGCATTCGGCTATTTCGGTATGCAAGAAAGTGAAGAAATTGAAAAGTTTAACCGTTTGAGTACCTCATATCTTTTTCTGAAATGCACCACAGAGCAATTGTGGTGTTCAGTCTTGTTCCTGTCTTTCGTTGCGCTGTTATTAAATTTACTTGTACCAATTTCAGTTATCGAAATTGAAATCAAAGCGATTTAGTGATTTTGTACGCCATGATTCGATACTTCTATTCCCGTCCTCTGTGTGTGACGCCATGCTACAAATTAATATAGTTCAGGTTGAGTCGATCATAACACTCATTCAATACTGTCCCCGTAAGGACAGATGCGCATATGAATTATGCGCAACCGATTTCCTTAAGAACATATTTCCATTTTGGTCCATAAAAACTTTCAACCTCAGAAGGGTACTTCTTTGGGCTAGTTGATTACAAAACATGATCATTATTTGCGTACCGCATGGAACGAGGACTGGTCGTCCCCCAGTCTTCGTTCCAAGTGGTGCAAAAATAACATTGATCATTATATCCAACCCTAGCTTTGTTTTCTCTTAATGGGCATGCCTCATAAACGCTTCAGAAGTCAACAAAGATCATCATCATAAGCCTATTCTTTTCTGTCCACTTCAAGACGAAGGCCTCGCCCTGCTATCTAATCACGCTTTATTGCGCTTGCTGATTCCAACTTGCACGTGCAAATCTCCAAATTTCATCACCCCACCTAATTATCTGCCATCCTCGGCTGCGCTTCCCCTCAATTGGCACCCATTCTGTAACTCTAATGGTCCACCGGTTATCTGCCCTGCGCATTACATGACCTGCCCAGCTCCGTTTTTTTTTTTCGAATTGTCAACTAGAATTTCGGCCATTTCTTTTTGCAATATGGTTTACAGTGCTTTCAACCAGTCTCCTAACGTTACTTGTAACATATTTCGTTCGATCGCTCTTTGCGCGGTCCTTAGCTTGTTCTCAAGATTCCTGGTTAACCTCCAAGTTGCTGACCGATATGCTAGCACTGGTATAATGCAATGATCGTGCACTTCACAGTCTGACGATTGTGGTAAACTCCCAGTCAGGATTTCGTAATGACTGCCCTTAGCACTCCAACCTATTGTTATTCGAATTGAATTGAGTTCTGGCGTATTACGTGCCAAAACCACGATTTCATTTTGAGGCACGCCATAGTGGGGGCCTCTGGATCAATTTTGACCCCCTGGGGATCTTTAACGTGCCTCCAATGCACGAGGCACGGACGTGATTCTATCCCGCGGCCTCCGATGCACGAGGCACGGACGCCGCGGCCGGGATTCGATCCCGCGACCTCCTGCTTAGCAGCGCAGCAGCATAGTCATAAAGCCCCCACGGCGCGTCTATTTTTATTCCTCCGTAAATTTCCTACTAATGATCAGGGTCTCTTGTGAATAATTGACCTAGATAAACAGACCACTGCACAGGTTCTAGAGGCTGACTAGAAATGATGAATTCTTGCTCCCTTGCCAGACTACTGAACGTTGCCTTTGTCTTCTGTATATTAATCTTCAGCCCTACTGTCCCACTTTTTCGGTTAGGGCCCTCAACCATTTGTTGAAATTCATCCCCAGTGTTGCTGAACAGCACAATGTCATCTGTAAACCAAGGTTGTTGAGATATTTGGCGTTTATCTTCACTTCTAAAGCTAGAATAATTCTTCTAAGCATGCTGTGAGTAGCATTGGATAGTTTGTGTCCCTTTCTTGATAGGTATTTTTCTACTTTTCTTTTGGGGATGCCCAAAGTCTGGGCCGTCCAGAGAGCCCACGGTGCGGCAGCCAGGCTCGGCCTGGCCGTCCGAACGTGGGAGCGGCCCGCTGCGCGATAATCACGTATCTCAGGAGTGTCAATAAAATTTTTCCATCCATCCACCCATGCAAGGTGGCTGTGCAATCTTTGTAGGTGTTTCCCAGGATATTCACGTGTGCCTCCTGCACTCCTTGATTACGCAATGACTCCATGACTGCTGGTATCTCTACTGAATATAATGCATTTTCGTAATCGTGAACAAAGATATACATTCAGAAATGCAGGGAATCTTTTCAAGCTCAGACGTTGAAAGGCGAATATTGTTAGTTATTAGTAAAAGTGCGTGAAGTGAGCTTCAGCTCCTAAATCCAACCATAGTGTTAGGACAAGCGCGAATGTTTCGTGCTTTGACACTCAGCAGAACGAGAATATCGTGTGGTATCAAAGATTCCTTCAGGTATGCTCCTACTTAGCGTGCTGTTTTTTTTTTTTTTTTTTTTTTAGCAGAGCGTTAATCAGAAGAGTGTTTTGCTGTGGAGTTACAGAGTGTGTGTTCACGCTTACAGCGTCGTTAATTTTTTTATTTTCCTTCTTAAATATGCCGAATATTCTTTCCGTAAGGAAGCGCGCGCCATATCTGGTTTATGGACATCCGCGTTCGTTATCTGCACATAGTAATTTTGCTCACACATATAAACATATTTAACGGCAAAAAGGCAACGCAGGTTACTAAGCAAGTGCAGGTTCCGTCTCTTTCTCTCATTGCATAATGCGCGCGTTTCGTGACTGCCGGCCTCTAAATATGATGCGCACAGCGTGGCCAGCAGAGGGAAGCTGACGGTCACCGAGAGGCTGGCCGGCCGGCAAGCCCGGGAGCCCGCTTTCCGGCTCTGCCCCCTTTTTCACCCCCGAGGGTCACATCGAGGGTGCTTGCGTCGGGGCCTATCGGGCCGGCCCTCCCCGCTTATCGCTCTCGCTGTGGAAGGAAGAGAGGGCCCTCGCCCAGCGTTTGCGACGGAGGGAAAGGCGGAAGAGCCAATAACGGCTTTGAAATATTACGCGCACAGAAGAGTTGTTCTGGGCACGATTTATTTATGGCCCGAGTGTTTCCTATCAAGGGCGGTCGACGGTGGTGGTGGGGGGAAGCAAGAAGAGAGGGGGACGCCGTTGGAGCAAGCGGGACGAGCTGCCCTGATCGGCGGCGGTGGCTCTGCAGCGCATCGGGATTCGCGGATGGACGTGGGGTTTCCTACTACGACCCATTCGCCGCTGTAGCCGCCGATGCCGACCGACTCTTGTCGATCGCCCGGCAGCCCCGGTCGTCTTTCCTCGCAGCAATTGGCCATACGCGCTGCGGCCTTACTCTCCCACACCATCCCCCATCGGCGAATCCGCCTGCTTTTACTTGTTCCTCTGGCCGCTGTACAAGCACCATATCCCCCGACTTGCTGAGTTGTCCCTATATTCTAGAACATTGTTCATTCCGAGATACGCTACGTCCTCCTCTCCGCGGGATGAGTGAGGCTGCCTCTTTCTCCACGGTTTCTCCCTATCTCGGCCACCGCGCAGAAACCCTTCGCCCCATCTACTGAGATCGCTCTGGCGGCTTCCTCGGACAAGGCTGGGCTTTCTTTCTTTCGTATTTGTCTTTCGTGGTTGTTTTCCTATTCTTCGTTCTTTCTTTCCTTGTCCGACGCTGTTTCGCCTCCGTCCGGTCTTGTTTTGCCTCGCCTTGTTTGCCAAGCGCCGGCGGCACGTTTTCCCTTGGCCGCAACAACCTCTCTCCTCGCTCAATAGCACTCGGCGTTATTGTGATCCGCCATCCTCCATGGCGCGTCGCTTCCCTTGGGCGTGCTACCCTCTCGCCGCGGGGCTTTTGTCTCGGGCTTCCCCCTCCTCCTCGTGCGAGCTGTGTTTTTGTCCCGACTGACATGTCGACTGAGGGGCACCCGGCTTGTGTCGCTCCGGTGGGGAACGCGAAACCCGCCTGACACGGGCTGGCAGGGGACGTCCAAGAGAAAACAACGAATACAGCGAGACATTTCAGGCCGTTCGACGTCCTCGTGTTTATGCCGATGCCACGCACGCCAGCTACTCTTTGCTTTCGTCAAACCGTATCACGTTAACTGGCGTCTACGCCATCAAGTAGTATCTGTCACAACAGGCCCCGCGCAAGCAACGTCATGACTGATCCGCAAAGAGCACCTAATCCTGACACCTGCGCGGGTCGTGTTCCTGCTTTCGGGGGCTTTTCGCTGTGCTCTACGACGTAAACGTTACACAGACTGGTTTGGGAGCAACTCACTTCGTTTTTGTGTTACATTAATGTAAGATCTGCAAGTAGCGACAGTACGACACAGCGGAATGAAAATTCATTCTTAACGTGCAGAACTGCAAACTAAACGTTTCCAGTCCTTCAGAAGCGTCGCAGAGAGGTCGTTTTTAATGCTAGACGTACGTCGTATAGAGCGAATAATGAAAGGTATGCATGTCAACTATTCGAACCTCACAGCTTTAAGCCCTGTAAGGAGGCAGAAGCAAACAACGATGACCACGAGTACTGCACGCACTTTAGGTCTGTTCTTTGGAAGTTGAGTTAACGCCAGACATCCAGCACGTCTGCCCAGATTTAATAAGTTATTTCGGCTCAATTTTAAAGCATCAATCTCCCCTAACTATAACCTGCAATTATTTTCGCAGATAGCGTGACGTAAATGTATAACTTTATTGTTGTTTATTATTTTTTTACGAAACCACAGAATACAGAAGCCGTTCTGTCGGATAATGGTGCCGTTGTCCATGACAAATATGGACAGCTACACTTCGGAAGTACTGGGAAATTAGCCTTCTTGGACAGAAGCTCAGGTTTGTCTCAAATTTAAGTATTATTTCATCTCGTCATCAGGCAGCTGTCGGCGCTATCTGTGTACGTCACGCCTCATCTCGCACTCTGCGACGTGCGTTTACACGGTGACGAATATTTGACTGCAAGATGTCGCAATACGACTCGGGCCCTACAAACCGGGAACGGGATTAAAAGGGACCGTGCAGTTATCGTTTCTAATTACTGCAACGAGGCTCAGTATTTGTGCTCATTTATCGGAGTGCAAGGTCAAACTAGGGAGCTTTAGAAGAGGGGCCTCAATGTGAAGGTCTATATGCAGAGGATGCTTTGCGTTCCTGCAGGGGTATGCCCTGCCACGGATGCCTTTTAGAGGATTTGTATGGGTGATCCCGGGGTGGCTATTGTGTCCATTGTTGAATTCCGCCGTGTTGTCGAATATGCTATCTGTTCAGCTCTGTTTGACCCACGGGGCTGCTGCTATGGCCTCTCCGATTGAGTGAAAGTGACACCGTATCAGACTTGGTGGAATTTGACACAGTACAGAATAATATTCTAGGCTTGCGTGCTTGCAGTGCCGTTACGGTGGCAAAAGCCAATTCTAGGAATTCCGTTTCAGCAACAAATTCATTCATTATTAGAATCCTTACACTTGACAGATGTTTAAAACTTATTCTGAAAGGCCGTAACTGTCAATGAGGCCGAAGCGATCCCCACGCAATGTGGCTGCCATCATCAACCAAAGCAATTCAGATTAGAATACGCCAGCCTAAACGTCACCACCTTAGGCCTGGTGCTCTCGCATTGAAAATCTATCTCGAAAAGAGCAGTGATTTATTAAGGCGAAAGCCTTAGACGACTCGTGGGAAGAAAAATCCAATGACCGGCGTTACGCCGTCCGGGTTTATGGGGCCAAAATTAATAGAGAGTCGGACCCTTGACCATTGGTGTTAATTAGGGCGTAGTAAATTAAGTCACAGTTAAATAATATACATTTAATTAGGCACTCGAACCCGCAACATTTCGTGAGACGAAACAAGTAACAGGAAGTAACAACGCATTAGAATGAAAATGTCAAGTAATGTAATGAATGTCTCGTGCGCGGGCAGGCTTTCGCCTTCATCCTGTTTAGCGTATGCCGAAGCGGCCGTCAACTGCCATTGCATATTTATCATTACGTGAGGTGAGAGAAAGTGATAGCCTCTATCATTATTATTTTTTTTTTTTACGAATGTTACGTGTTACTTGGAAATCGAGTCAGATTTGGTGCTAGTCGAGAGCCCTCACTCCGATGGGGCCGCAATGTTTGTTTACGCAGCACTTAGGCGGCTTGGAGGCACCGTGGGGTATCCGAATACAAGCTAGGGCTTCACGTAGGGCAGGCATGACCAGTGGCGACACGCTATACCCTACAAGCACCATAGGCTTCGATTGCGTTCATTTGCAATAATGTGCCTGCTGCAAAGCAGCCTTGGGGGTTCGAGGAAAATCGTTCTCTGTGAAACAATCAATCAACCAATCCACAGTGAAATATTTAGCGCGCACAATCGTCAAGGACACAGTGAAGGGGAACACATGAGCGCTCGTGTGTCCCAACTATCAGTTCTGCTACAATCAATCAATCAATCAATCAATCAATCAGTCAGTCAGTCAGTCAGTCAGTCAGTCAGTCAGTCAGTCAGTCAGTCAGTCACTATATTTCTACTATTTGAACAAATCCTTTTATTTTGTCTACTCCCCGATTTGGCTACTTCCCTTTTCCCTCACCGGGTAGGCTCAATGACGGTTCAACACAGGCTTTCGCTCTAGAAAAAGAAATATCAGTTTAGCCTGAAGGCGAAGCGCTCAGCGCTTCGCCTTCAGGCTAAACTGATATTTCTTGTTTGAGATTTTCTTTGACAATTTAAAATTATAATTCCTACTTAAATCGAGAACAGCGTGCTGGATTCTATCACTATATATCACGGTCATTTCATTTCCGTCAATGTCTCAAAATGCATTCTGGCTAGTCGTCAGCATCTTTAATATCGCATAATATCGGATTTAATAGCGTTAACCAAACGTCGGCGGTCGCATTGGCATTGGTGGCCCACGGCAAAACAACATATGAGGCAGTGCGGCGTGATATATGTTGAGGCTCTTTCGAAGTCCGAGAAGCACAGTGCAAAATTAGTTTTGAATAGAGAGAATAAACATTTTTATTGGGTGAATGCAGCTTTGGAGAGGCGTCCTCATTCCAGAATGCCTTGAGCTCGGGCCGCGTCCTGGGCCCTCGCAATCAGCCGTTGCTGATCCTCGAGGTCGGAGCTGGCCAAGGCAAGAAAGCCCCAGAAACATGGATGAATATAAATGGGCAAGTAAAGTGTACAAATATCTTTACCTCATAAGTGCGGACACGAATGGACGAAGAGGTCAAGAAAAGTTGACAATCACTTTAGCCTACACTAAAGCGGATGAAGGCGAAATAGCCGGAGCGCTCACGAGACATTCATCAAATTCGCATTCGAATGTGTTACTTCCTATAATTAACACCAGAGGTCGTGGGTTCGACTCCCAGCAAAGGTGATGGTTTCGACCCCCGGCAAAGGTCGTGGCTTCGAGTGCTTTACTTAACTGTATCTTAATTAACTCCGCCTTAGTTAACACCAAAGGTCGTGGCTTCGACTCCCACCAAAGCATATGGCTTCGAGTGCTTTAGGTAACTATATGTTAATTAACTTGTCTTACTTGACTTCGCATTAATTAACACCAAATATCGTGGGTTCGACTCCCACCAATGGTCGTGGCTTGGAGTGCTTTACTTAACTCCATCTTATTGAACAGTGCCATAATTACATCCTTATTAACACCAAAGGTCGACTCCCACCAATGGTCGTGGCTTCGAGTGCTTTATTTAACTATATCTTAATTAACTGTGACTTGCTTCACTTCGCCCTAATTAACACCACAGATCGTGGCTTCGACTCCCACCGATGGTCGTGGATTCGACTGCTTTACATAACTCCATATTAATGAACTGTGCCATAATTAACTTCATCCTAATTAACACCAAAGATCGTGGGTTAGACTCCCACCAATGGTCGTGGCTTCGAGTGCTTTATTTAAATTTATCTTAATGAACTGTGCCATAATTCACCTTAACACCAAAGATCGCAGGTTCGACTCCCACCAATGGTCGTCGTTTCGACCATCAATGGTCGCACCATCAGTTTTGGTCCCATTGAATTTTAGTCCCACGAAAGGTCGAGGATTCGACTCCCATCAAAGGTCGTGGCTTCGAGTGTCTTAATTAACTTTGCCTTAATTAACACCGACGGTCGTGGCTTCGATTACCACCAATGGTCGTGGGTGGCACTATCAATTTTGGTGTCACTGAATTTGGTGCCATAACTCCGGATGGTAAGTTTTTCGATAACGGCAGGAAACTGATTTTTCGGCCCATGAGCCACTTAAGGCATTCGCCTGAAAAGTTGGCCGACGAAGTACAGCATAACACTCCATGGTCAGGAGCGGAAGCACACCAAGGCTGTCAAGGAAGAGAAAAAGACGTATACAGAAGAGGCAGGTTGAAATATGGCGGCTCAGTGATCGTCATAAATGCTCGAAGGCTCCCAGCTTTCGAGAACTTCTAGATTTTGTCGCAGTCAAGAGGCCTCCGCGCAGTATCACGTAGAACGTCACGCACATGTGAAAGTCTGTTACCGACTGCGTCAGAATGGTTGGCATTGTCTTGGGTGAATTAGATATTCTGCTTTTACGGCCACACATGAAGCTTTCAAAGTTTTATATAATGTGGAATGACATGTATACTACGGATGAACACAGTAGAACTGGAAATAGCATCGAGAAAACAAAACGAACCATTGCATGTCCTAAAGTTCTTGCCTTTAAGTTCTCAGAACTTTTATGTGAAGGCACATATCCATCACCTAGAAGTGCTATACAAGTTGCATTTAAGTTGCGAGAAGTACTCGTGGTGAGGAAAAAGCCATATAGCCTAAGTCAAGCAAAAAAAAAAAATCTACTGGCTAAAGCAAGATCTTCAAGGAATGCTCGATTCTGGTATCATTCGACCATCAACCTCACCATTTGCTTCACCGATCCCTAATGTACGCAAGGAAGGTGCATCCCTTCACTTGGGCACAAACTATGGAATAATTAATAAGCAAACAGTCCTCTTCCCTCTTCCTGCGCCTCGTGTAGAAGAAGGGAAAACACGGGGAATGCGGGAGATGGAAATTCAAGACTATGAGCAAAACGTGAAAAAGGTGAGAGCAGGAGCCAACGTTTCGACAAGTGGACTTGTCTTCTTCAAGGCGACGTGTGCTTTCCTCGGAAACAGGAAAGCATACGTCACCTTGAAGAAGACAAGTCCACTTGTCGAAACGTTGGCTCCTGCTTTCACCTTGCTCACGTTTTGCTCATCGTCGTATAGAAGAAGTAATTTAAGGAATAGGTCGTTGCAAAATGTTCTCCCAGAGTATACCTAAGGATAGTGGTAGGTCCCGTTAAAATAAGAAACCAAGAAATTCACAGCACTTGTCACATCGTTTGATATATATTAGTGACAACCGTTAACAGTGGACACTGACCACGGAAGTTTATTTAAAGACGTTTCGGCTCCCGCACGGGCGCCTTTTTCACAATGAAGATGAAGGCGGAAATATTCCGGTTATGTAGGCTTTACAACGTGACGTAGCAACGTGCGTGCACGTGGGGAAATTTGGCGTCATTGCGATTAGGTGTGTGCCCGGTGGTCGGGCTTGTCAGCGATTCAGGAAAAAACCGAGAAGTCTAGTTCTTTTCTTTTTTTCATTATCTTTGCGTTGTCGCAGTCTATTTCATGGCGAGTCGCTTCTGCGTGTTCGGTTAGAGCATTCGAAGATACGTTCTCGTTTCTTACGTCGTACAGGCGCTCCTTCAGTCTTTGCTGCAAATTTCCTGTCTCGCCGACGTAACTTGGATCGCAGTCTGCACATGGAATGCGGTAGATAACGCGCGGGAATTTTCCTTTTGATAGCTTGCCTTTAATGCTTACTAGTGAGTTACAACTTTTTTGTTGGCACATGCGCTACATGTACACTGTAGGGGCGTAGTACACGAGCCAAGTCCTCGCTGATCCCAGGAACATACGGCACAGGAGCACGACTCTTGGTACGCGCGCTGCCGATGCGCGCAGGAAGTGCTAGCTGACGTCGCACGGAACACACACACGGGTCAGAGCAGCCGCCTTCAGAGCGATCCCGATGCACGCACTGTATGTCAACAGCGTCGTCTTCCGGTTTTTCGCAGATGCTTTTCGCGCGGTTATTATATTATTTATTTTTATTTCAAAGTACTTTACAGGTCCCAAGGGGAGCAATAAGTAAGGGGGGCATCGTTGAACACATGACAACAGACTTCCATCGGGGTAGAAAAATATCTTGGTTAAAAAAAACTTATAAAATATATTCTAAACTACTGCATAGCAAAGTTCTACAACGTCGATTTTGATGATATTATAGTGCACTCGAGAGCAAGAGTTGACCACGCGATCCACTTATGCGTAATCCTTGAAGCACTCAGTGAAGCTCAGCTTAAAACAAATATCAAGAAAAGTGGGTTATTGGACAGAAGGTAGTGTTCCTTGGTAGGGATTTTCATAAAAGAATGAAAAGCGCTAAGGAAAAAGGCGTGCTGCGCATCTCGCAGTTCGTCCAACCATATGACCTGCACTCTCTCCGAACATTGTTACGACTGGCAGGTCACTTCCAGGCCTTCATTAAAGACCACATCACGAATACAAGGTGCCTGGCAGTTTTAACGCAGAAAGCCGTTCCTTTGATATGGTCCGAAGAATGCGAAAGATGCTATGTTGGATGCTAAGTGTGCGTTGGAAGCGGCTGTTTCACATCACAGCAGGTTTAGTATGCAGACCTTAATTCGCAGCTATTGAAATATCCGACTGGCTTGCTGCAGATAGGAAACTATAGGGGATTATGGACAAAATTACTCTCCCGGAAAATCTATTGTCTGCTGAGCAACAGAGGTACCGTCACACTATAAAAAAAGAACACTTTGACGAATGGCATAGGACCAACATACCGGATATAACTCCTGGAAACAACATTTTGCGAAAATATACTTGATTAAAAGACGCCAGTCTATGTATTTTGTTACCAAAACTGCAAAGCAACAAGGGATCCTGAAAACAGTTTACTATGAAGGACTAAGGGGCGAGGAAGAAGAAACTTAAAATCTAAACGTTATTTCCTACCATGCTAGATCGCAGATTGCCGAGCTTACGGTTCAGTCATTTTTAAATATTTATGATTTTTAAAGATACGTACGCAATATGTATTGATCACTGAACCGTCTCAGTTTTTTTACGTATGGCGGTCGAGATTGCACAGCCCTCAGATTATTTTTGCGCATGCGCAGTTACAACAATTGAATGTGTGCATAGGTCAAATTTACGCCAGTCGTAAGATGCCTTACCGGACCTCATAAGTGAGTCGGAGGACATATATCCATATCAATCTAAACTATCGCCTAGCAAACATTTAATTAATATTTTGCAAGACTACCTACACCAGCTAGCTACTGACGACATGACAGCTACTGACGCTTCCATGTGCAGTGAGAAGGCAGGAGTGAGGATCTCCTCTGAATCTCTTAATGGTCTCACACTCTTCGCCTTCCCGACTTAAGACCTATATTTCACAGAATTATTAGCAATTGTATTAGCATTACGGAAGCTTCACCAAATGACTCATTAGCTGTTATTGTGGCGGCTCGTATCTGTATGCACAGTACTTACTGAATGTTTAAATTTTAGAATTCAAAGAACATTTTGTTCAGTGGTTCCCCCGTATTTAGGGCAGGTACGTTTGCTTTGCGTACCGGGACATCGTGGGTTGCATTTGAATGAATTGGCTGATTCACCCGCACAAGAATTCCTCAATGGCCCTGTCATATCTATTTTGCCGACATCAGCTAATGTAACTGCGGCTAGGTACAGAAATTTCTGTATATCGCGAACTTCCGCAAAATCTATTCTAACGTTGTCTTCTGAATTCCACCAACTTTGTTTACTGTGGAATAAGAATTGGTCTCCTTCAAGGCAACTTGAAGATTCCTTTACAAAATTGACATGTCGTATAGCACCTGTGCATTTGTACTTACACAGGTCTTGTCTCGCTGTTACCCCTCTATATTCTATTTTGCAAAGCGCCTGAATCAATCGAGTATTTCTTTTTCTCGTGCCGCCGATTTTCAAGAGAAATAACACTGTTAGAAATTTCATTCAGACAACATGAGCAATTGGCAACTTCCCCAACCATTCTTTCTTTTGGGGCGACTTCACTAGGATCCAGCCACAAGGAGGCTTTTCTGGCTGTTTACAATTTTATTAGAGAGACAAAAAGACTACCTTGTTGAATTTCTAAAATTATGAATTATTTCAATTATTTCACTTACTCCTGTTAAATTATTTTATCCCAGAATTCTTAACAATATTTTTCTAATATCTAAATTCCATTTCTTTAACCAATGCTCTGCTATAGAAACGTAGTTTTTCTTTTAATACTAATCATACTTGAAACCGCCTGCTTCTTGGCCAATGCCTCCCCCCCCACCCCCCGTAGTGTGTATGCGCATGTGTTTGGGAGACAAGACAGTACCATCCACGGAGGGCTGAAGATAAAACGCGGGGAGGACATGAGATTCGATGGTCAGGAGCGCAAACCGATGACGATAAGGAAATATACCAATGCTGTCAAGAAAGAGAAAAGACAACGGCAGAAGAAGGAGGTCTAATGGGGATACTCGGTGATCGTAATAAATGCTCGAAGGCTGCCGCTTTCGGAGACTTCTCCATACAGGATAATTGAAAGTGTAAATAGACAACCAAGAGTCATCAAAAAGAAAATAGGGAAACAGAGACAGTAAATCAGATGAAAAGTACGGAAACAAAAATAAGGTGGAAATTTATAGGAGTGAGAAAAATTAATTAGCATGGGAAATCTTTACGATAAAAAACAATACCTTGTTCTTTGATGCTCGAGATGGTTGCCTATGGACAAAAATATATCAGACGGTATACACCGTCTATATATCAAGGCATACACCTAGCGAGACCAGTAGACAATTTACACTTTCCTGAAGTGCTGGGATTTAAAGTAAATGTAAGCACTAATCAGTCAGCAGCCAAGATGAGCAACAGGTGTTTAGATTATTTGAGAGGAAAAAAGCAAGGAAGAGATTGATTGAGCCGAACTCTGCAAGTGTAGGTGACGGTAAAATATAGTGATCATGGATGGATGGATGGATGGATGGATGGATGGATGGACGGACGGACGGGCGGATGGACGAACGGACGGACGGACGGACGAACGGACGGACGGACGGACGAACGGACGGATGGACGGACGAACGGACGGATGGACGGACGAACGGACGGACGGACGGACGGATGGACGGACGAACGGACGGACGGACGGACGGACGGACGGATGGACGGATGGACGGACGGATGGACGGACGGATGGACGGACGGATGGACGGACGGATGGACGGACGGATGGACGGACGGATGGACGGATGGATGGATGTACGGACGGACTTACGGACGAATTTTATTGAGAGTCCTGAGATACGCGATTATGGCGCAGCGAGCCGCTTCCCCCTTGGGACGGACACGCCGAGCCTGGCCGTCTCATCGTGGGCTCTCCGGACGGCGCAGATTTGGTCCCCGTAGCCGGGGCTTCGCAGTGAGATGTTCCATCTTCACTGGTCTGCTTGATCTGTGCCTTGTAACGAGAGGCATTGCCAAAGCATGTGTTCTAAGTTAGATAAATCGCCGCACTTAGGGCAGGTATTGCTAGTATACGTGTCTGGATAGATCGAGTGTAATGAAAATGGGTTGCGGTATATCGCCGTCTGCAAAAGTCTCAGAGTGATTGCCTGCGCTTGGTCAGTTCCTCGTGCTGGAGCAGATAGACCCTACTACTAAGGTAAATGTGTTGCGTGATCTCGTTGTACGTGGCAGGAGAATCTCTATTGTAGGGTGTCGTGGGCTGGGAGGATTCTCCATGGGCACGGAAAATGAGACCTCGTGCCTTGGAGCGGGCCAGCTCATTTAGGTTGGTGAGCCCCATCTTCACATGGGGTGTGTGTCCTGGAAACCAGGTTATCGTATGTGGGGTGATCACTTTGCCCTTGAGAATACAGTGGGCTTCCTTGGTGACGGAGCCCATGGAGGCTCGGACGGCAGCTCGGGAGTCACTAAAAACGTTTGGACCTTGTCCGTCAAGTAACGCGACAGCTATGGCAACTTGCTCGGCCGCTCCTTTGGAGGCGCATTCGTCCAAGGCTGCGTTATTGATTGTTACCGCGTGGTCAACTGAGACGGTCGCCTAGCGGGCGGCGTCGACAACACAGTGCTCTTTAGGGTTCTCTTTGACCTTGCGAAGAAGGACCAAGGGCTCTGGCTCGTCTTCTTCCGACATTGCGCTGTGGCTGTACATTGCGCGGAATGGGAGAGACGGTGATTTGTTCTCGTTGATTGCTGGGAAGGCCGTGGAAGTTGCTCTAGAGCGCCATTGGTGGAATGCCAATATCAGCGAGTAATTGCCGACCGGCCGTCGTTCCCGAGAGTCCGGCGATGGGCGCCCTCTCTAGGGCCTCCGCGATATCTCTATCGAGTTGTGCCTACCCAGCTGGAGGAGCCGCTCTGTGTGCGTATAGAGCGGGAGCCCCAGGGCGCTTTTGAGGCCTTTCCGAGTTAAGGCATTAAGTTTAATTAGTTGCTATCTTTGCCAGTTATGCATTGTTGCGACGTATGTAAAGGGGCAGAGTAGGAAAGCATGAATGAGCCAGACCAGGTTGTCGTAGCACAGGCCGTTACGTTTATTGGCGACCCTTCTGATCAGGCCGATGGCGATATCCGTCTCCTTGGTGAGCCGGAGGACCGTCTGGTTGTTGGAGGCAGACGACTCTCCGATTATGCCAAGGATGCGGATGGACTCAACTCTGGGAAGGGGTAACCATTCTTTCTGTGTAGCGATATGCTGCTGTCTGCTAGGGGTTTGGAGCCTTTTGGCCTGGCTAGATGTGGATATGTGTAGTAAAACATGATTCAATCAAGCAGATTTAGTGATATCTGTCGCCGTGCAGTTTCAAAAGGGCTCGCAATAAGCATCAACATCATCATCATCATCATGCAGAACTGACTGAGCGGAGCGCTACAGAGCGTCCACTTGGCTTTGTCGCTTCTACTGCCAAGGCACCGCGCGAATTTGAAAACATTTCCGCTTCAATACCATAACAGCAAGATGGCCTCGAGTGCGCAAACGCGCCTCGAGAGTTCGTATAACTGCTATCGCAACAAAATTAACACAATTTGGTTTCTGAACGAAACTAGCATAACACAGAAGCTGTCGCCACTGAAGGCCGTTAGAGCAGTGAAATTAGTCACAAATAGCTTTGCAAGTATATGGTATGTTTAATGTGTATTATGCTTGCCAGAAAACTGTATTTGTCTTCTCTATCTCTCTCTTTCACTCCCCCATCCTCCGTCCCACGTGAAGGGTAGCTAAAATGAACAAAGTTTAGTTAACCTTCCTGCAGGGAGGTTATCTCTCTCTCGAAAGAGAGAGAGCAGGGACCAGAAAGCAAGAAATAAGCTAGCAGTGGTGAAATAAGGCCCCTCGATAGCAGCCCTGGCGTTAACGAGGTGCAACTATCTAGGCACGCTACGGAGAAACGCTCCACCACCGAACATAGCTTCTAAACCTTCAGACGCCAGAAAGCTCTCAGGCGACAGTACGTGCGTCTCAATATGCCGTTCTACGACGAACGCGCCTGCTGGAGTGCGTAACGGGCGAAAGAAGCAAAACAGGCTGTTCGTTTTAAAATGCAGAAAGAGCCCCAGAAAGGAATTCGGTTTGTTAAAGAAATGATACACTCGAATGCGTACATATTTTGCAGTGAGGATATCTAGACAGTGTTTGTTGTTTCATCGCGTGATTTCGTGAGAGCAGAGCCGGTTATCGGCACACCTGCGCTAGTAGTACCGATGGACATACATACGTAAGGGCCGGCTCCATATCTGCGTGCTGTTCTGGGTTGCGCAATGAAGGGTGAAGACACAGTTTGCGTGAAATGAAAGTCTGCGGGAGACCTCAAGAAAAGCAGGTTCTGTGGTAAGTGTCAAACGGCGAGATTTCGACCAGGGTGCCCCTGCGCAGCAAACCATTGCCATTAGGCCACCGATGCACGCGTGACTCGAGCCAACCTTGCCACCCCTTTCCTCGTGCAAACTTGGAAGCTTGGCGAGCGCGTCGCGTCGCATAGCAACAACAATTAATTTGACCAGTGAGAAACCGCCACTTTTCCCAATCGTTCTCTAGTGGTAGCTAGCCCCTTGGGATCGCCCCAGGTCGGCGGTTGAAAGGAGGCGCCCGATTATGCGTGTTATGCAGCCCTGCTGTACAACACAACAAAAGCGGGACCCACGTTTGCGACAAAGTTAACCTACTGGCGCGCATCTCACTAGCATGCCTGCGCTGGACTGCAACGTGTAGCCGTGCAACAGCCGCACAAAGCGACGCTGCCTCAATTAGACAAGAAACCAACACAGATACAAGCACAGTATGGTAAAAGTCTACGTATTCTTCACTTAGTTTAACCATTACCATCAATTCCTTCTACCCAAAAGAAACAAAATGCACAATGTCTCTCTTCTTGTGCGGCAGTGTATTCCGCGAGGGCGTGCTTTTGCGTAAAGGCACACCGCGTGGGACAGTCCAACCATCGCATCGACATGTTTGCGACGTCGCTTCCCATCGCATGAGTCTGCATAGCATTGCGCGACACCAGTTGAAATCTTGAGATAAAAGACCCCTTGTCGTTATCCCGGCCAAACCCAATTTTATGCCGGGCTTTGCCGTAACGTCGGACACGTGCAAATGGGCTGCGAATCGAAGCCTGAGCAAGTAAACGTCTGGAATAAATAAAGGCTATATCACTACGCGGCTTGCATGCGCGAACGTGCCACCTTAGCCATTCCCATTCCTGGGCCACTGGTTCCCAATTACCCTGCGGGCATCTCGGCTGCCGCTACGGCTAAAGAGCGATTGATCATCGTTATCATTTATGCAAGGGACAACATGAGCCACGGACATGCATCTTCAACTGCATCGCGCAACGCCAACCTCTTTGCCGTCGAAAGCATGGGGAAGGGAAGCGCCGACCACAGCGACAGCGCGTGGTTTATTCCCGCCCGCTCTTTCTTCAGCGGGGCTCGCGTTTGAATGTCAGCTGTCGTGCATCTTTTATGGTGGCGCCCCCGTCGCTTTCGGACGCGTCGACCGGATCAATAGCGTGCGGCGTCAGCCCGGCTCAATATTTGACGCACGTCCGGGCACTCTGCGACTGCCAGTGCATGCGTGCGCCAGCCGATGCGACGCTTCGCGGGGCCAGCGTTAGCAACCGGAGCACGCATAAGAAGCGCGCTATGTAACCGCCGTTTTTCGCCCTTGATCTCTTACTTGCGTGCATGGTCGAGACAATCTATGCAATTTGTTTACGGCGCACGGCTCAGATCATAATCATGTTTGGCGACGCCTACAGAAATCTTCCGAAATAGGAAGTGTGCGCGAGCGCGCAGAGCTTGTTTTGTGTGCGTGTGCGTGTGTGTGTGTGTGTGTGTGTGTGTGTGTGTGTGTGTGTGTGTGTGTGTGTGTGTGTGTGTGTGTGTGTGTGTGTGTGTGTGTGTGTGTGTGTGTGTGTGTGTGTGTGTGTGTGTGTGTGTGTGTGTGTGTGTGTGTGTGTGTGTGTGTGTGTGTGTGTGTGTGTGTGTGTGTGTGTGTGTGTGTGTGTGTGTGTGTGTGTGTGTGTGTGTGTGTGTGTGTGTGTGTGCGTTCAATTTGATGGGTGCGAAATGCAAAAACATCCGTATACCGTGAACTGGGTACACGTGAACCTCAAGGGGTCAAAATTAATAAGGAGTCCCCCCACTACGGTGTGCCTCATAAACAGATCGTGGTTCTTGCACGTAAAACCCCCAGAATATTTTTGTATGTTTGTGATGCGTTTAGCATTTTTTTAGGAACTAACCACAATTTCTTGTCACTGTCGGTTTTCCTGCGCCTATCCCGAAGACTGTAGAAATTAACACAGCTGTGGAAACCACACTGCGGTAGCCTGGGCTGCATCAGGGTGTTAAGGGGAGCGTTCTCGAATGTGATGTGACAGCTAGCGTTTTGAGGTGCTGTGCTTCTGGTCGAAGAGGCAGCTGTTCCGAACTGGTCCTTGAGAAAGTCTCGCTTGAAGTAACGGTTGGCTGCCGCGTACAGGTAAAGCATTGTGGTAAGGGAAGCGTCACCCATGACACATAGTGCAACATAGTGCCACAAATATCCACCTCCTGAAGAGTGCTAAACGCATTCTTAGATAGCAATAACTGGGCTTAGTTCTTCAAAACAAAAATTGCCAAGACACAAGTGGCCATGCTCGCCGCTCTATAAATGGGGAGCAATATGCTGCTTCCCGTTTTCAACGTGTTTAAGCCGCCCTCGTGATGGGATCAAGTGCATATTCGCTGGCCTGTGTTGCGGCGAATGGAAGGAATCTGTCCATGGCAATGTTGCCCTCGGCCGAACAACAGAAAAAACGGGAAATAACCGGCAGTGGCGCGAAGAATTACATGCAAATGTAACGCATGGTAGAGCAAGGTTCCAATCAGTATGGTCGGACGAGACATACTTTGCAAGCGTGTCTATCAGTGTTCGATTCAGACGTTGTGCGAGACTTAGTTTGCGGATGATAAGCTGTAGTCAGCTTGCGTCTCGTTAAGCAGGACTGCAGAAAGGCGGTTGCCTTGAATGGAATGTCCGACCACGCTCAGTGAGCAGTTGGCGCGTGTTGCAAAATCACGTCGTAAGAGAAAATCGGCGACATCTGTGGCGCAGCCTGTTGGAAGCACTTTGGTGATTGCAGTAGCGCTTGGCGTAATCTGTCTCCACAGCGACCCTCTTGTTACTAGATGCTGATAGAGGGAAAGGGCCAAGTAAGTCCAAACCAACGCGCAAGAACGGCTCCGCGGGGACGTCCAGAAGTTGAAGGCACCCAGCAGGGAGCCTCGTTGATGTTTTTCCGCGCTGGCATTTCTCACACGCCGCAACGTATTTCCAGACTGAGCGAGCAAGACCTGGACAAAAAAAGCGTCGGCGAATTCGGTGTAAGTGCGGGAGACGCCGAGGTGACCAACGGTTGGCAAGTCGCAATGTTCATGGAGAAGCGCTGAGCGGAGGTGCTCAGGAATGACGAGGAGTAAGACAGGGCCATCGGGGCGAACATTGTGGTGGTATAATACGCCATCCCGGATGACAAACAAGTCAAGGGACGAATCGGAAGGCGAACATTTGAAGCGATCAATGATGGCGCGCAAGGTGACGTCCCGACATCGCTCGTCGGAGACGTCGAGCAGTTTAAAAATGGAGGAGATGCAAGCGTCGGTATCGGTATCTGTAATGGCGGGTGGTTCGCCAACTGGATGACGTCACGAACAGTGACGTTACTTGTACACTGCTCAATAGGAATATTCGTCGTGTTTCCGCGACGAACGACACCGTCTTGAACATGAACGGGAGTGAACCCCCGCCTTTATTGCTCCTCTTAAGAACGGCCAGCTGCAGTGCAAGTTTTGCCACCCAGTTGCGACTGTGGAGGCAACATTCCGGGAGCGTCACCGCCAACCTCTAGGCACGGCGTGGCTAAGTCGACTTTGTGTCATGAACAATACGCGCATCCTCCACTCTCCGTCGCTTCAGCTAGGATGCGTTCGACGAAGCAGGCTTTGTGCTGAAACCGTCACCGTTACGCTCTAGCCTCGTCGCCGTTGTGACTGAAGGAGTTCGACGAAGCAGGCTTTGTGCGCAACAGCACAACGCCGACTTGATCTGCTCCGGGCGGGGGAGTTGACGCGGGGACGCCGACGCAGGCTCCTTCCCACGCACCGACCAAGGCGCAAGACAACGCGCTACCCGGAACGGCTCAGAGTTCTACGAAGCCCTTCTGACGTCGGCTCCGAACCATCGCACCGGTGTGTATGCATGTGTGTGTGTGTGTAACCCATCCCGGAGAGAGGCGGCCTGTTTAAAATGACTGAACGAACGTTCCGGTCACCTTGTATCGGGAGAGGACCGAGTGTTTAAAAACCGCTGTTGTGTGGCTGCTCAGGTCACTCTCTCTCTCAAGCAGTCATGTTAGACTGATGTACTTTCTCAAACAATCATGTTAGACTGATACAAATACTGTAAATAAAGCCGTATTCCTCGTTCTCGATAAGAAGCAGTCCTTCCCTTCATCAACGTCCTCAGCGTGGATAAGTTGGACGACGGCATTGGCCAGCTACCTTCTAATTCATGCCCGACGCCAATCTTGACAACGGATCACGAGCGATGAGATTGAACCCCCAATCATAACACTCCGTAGTATATATACATATGTGTGCATGTCACGCATGCGCAGGGCATCGCATCAAGGGCCGTGGCATGACAAGAACTAAACACGATAACACAGCACCGATTATGCCACATCTCCCCTTTTCCAACAATATAACAACTAACTAAATAATGATAAACACAGTCAAAAGAAACGTACTGCATTACATTCAGAAATCCCGTATAGGTCTGGTTTTCATACAGCCCTGCCGAATCGTGTAACGTATTCGCCTGGTGCCTGCGGCGAAAAATTACCCTGATCCTGTGTGGGGTCACTTTGGAGGGCTTGGGAGTTAGGCTGATCGCCAACTTCTGCATTTTCCAGGCTAGGGGGAAACTCGTATGTCTCGTTGTACGAGTATGGAATTCTGCTTGGCGCTTGCTTGACTAGAAATTTCCTGTTGCGTTCCATCTGGATGCCGCTCTCCAACGCGACGACATATGACCGTGGCCGTTTAGCACGCTGACAGATGACGCCTTCCCTCCTGCAGTCCTGGACCAAGACAGAATCACCGGGTGCCAATGGGACAAGGTGTCGGGCTGCACGACGGCGGTCATAATTTTGCCGCTGCTTTTCCGGGACAACTGCATCCTGCTTCCGTACCTCTTTCAGGTTTGGTGTCTTTGGTACCAGCCTGTTCGGATGGAGAGGCAGGGTTGTATGAAGCCACCGCCCCATAAGCAGCTCCACTGGCGTCTTGCCTAGTGGTCCCGGGGTGTCCCTGTAGGCTAACAGAGCCGAATAGGGATCATGAGACTTTAGCAGTAGCCCTTTTACCGTTTTCACCATTCGTTCTACCTCTCCGTTTGCCTGCGGGTACCTAGGGCTGCACGTCACACCTTTAAATCCATAGGCCTTCGCGAACTGCTTAAATTCTTCACTGACAAATTGAGCACCGTTATCCGTGACAAGCACTTCGGGTATGCCGTGCCTAGCAAAGACATCTTTGACGTGACCAACAACACAAGTGCTGGTGAGCGATTCCAGTAAACACAATTCTGGAAATCGAGATAGAAAATCCACTAAGAGCAAGTAGTTACGGCCGTTGAGATGGTAGATATCTGCTGCGACCCTTTGCCAACGTCGAATAGATGTCTGGGTTGGGATCATTGGTTCACTCGGCTGCTCTCGGAACTGCGAACACACGCGGCAATTGACAACCAAAGAAGCAAGTTGAGAGCTCAAGCCCGGCCACCAAACAGACTCCCGTGCTCTCGCCCTGCATCTCACAATACCTTGATGACCTTCGTGAAGCAGACTTAAAATTCTATTCTTGAGCGACAGTGGCACAACGAGGCGAGTGCCATGCATGAGAACCCCTTTACACACGCTCAATGTTGCGCGATACTGCCAATATGGCCTCATAACGCTTGATAGCGAAGTTGGGCCCGGCCGGCCTTCCCGAAGGTAACGGCACAACGTACGGCAGGTCTGGTCCTTTGCCTGCTCTTCGGCGACCAGTCTAAAGTGATCCGATTCACCCAACTTGGATAACGCACCAGTAACAAACGAGTTCACTTCATCCACAGAAAGGAAGTTCTTGGTTTTTTGCCCTCGCACTGGCGCTCTAGAAAGTGCATCAGCAATTTCCAAAATTTTCCCAGGAACATATTCAACATCAAAACTGAATCGCATCAGACGCATTCGGTATCTCTGAATGCGTGGTGGTACCAAATCTAAGGGAGTCTTTCCTAGCAAAGTCACTAGCGGTTTGTGATCCGTCTCCAGCGTTATGTGTAGTCCACGCACATAACATTCGAGACGCTCAGTCGCCCATGTTAGAGCTAGGGTGTCCTTTTCAATTTGCGCGTAGCGCATTTCTGTTGGAGTCAGTGATCTTGAAACAAATAACTGGCCGTCTCTCTTTGTTTGGTTTTACCTGAAGTAAAACTGCACCTAAACCGTACGACGACGCGTCTGCAGAAAGAATGGTTTGATTCCGTGGATCAAACTTTGCCATACACCTATCAGAACAGATAGCGCGTTTTATGCTGTCAAACGCCATCTGCTGAGGCGTAGCCCCAATCCACTCACTTTGCTTGTGCAGCAACTGACGTAATGGCGCAGACTTCTCAGCTAAGTCTGGAATAAACCGCGAGCAATGATTTGCAAGACCAAGGAATCTCCGCATATCGGCAACATTTTCAGGCGGCTTCATATCAGTGATGGCTACAACTTTTGCCGGATCTGGCAGTATGCCATCTTTGCTCACTCGGCATCCCAAAAACATAGCTCTTTTACACTGAACTGACATTTTTCGCGATTCAAAGTTATGCCGGCTTCCGTCAAGCGTTCTACAGTCTGAAACAATCGCTCATCATGCTCTTTCTGTGAAGAACCAGAGACTAACACATCGTCCATTAAATTTATGACCCCCGGCATTCCATCAAGAATTTCACACATTTACCTTTGTAAATATTCAGGAGCAGAGGTTATGCCAAATGGCAGGCGTTCGAAGCCATAACGTCCAAAGGGAGTAATAAACGTGGTCAACAGCTGACAATCCTTGCTTAGCTTTACTTGATGGAATCCCGAGTTCGCGTCAAGTTCAGAAAACACAGCTGCTCCGTTTAGTAACCCGAGTGTCTCATCAACAGTGGGGAGCCCAAATCGCTCACGTGTCACCTACTTATTGAGTTGGGTGAGGTGAACACATATTCGCACTTGCCCGGACGGCTTCAAGACGGGCACTATGCCAGCACACCACTCGGTTGGCCCTTAGACTTTACG
The DNA here is from genome assembly GCF_023375885.2 of Dermacentor andersoni. NCBI lineage: Eukaryota > Metazoa > Arthropoda > Arachnida > Ixodida > Ixodidae > Dermacentor > Dermacentor andersoni. Next base: position 15,152,460 of record NC_092818.1, read on the forward strand.
AATGACCCCGTTCTTTTCCATTTCTTCTAGCTCGCGTTTCACGCCGTCCCTCAGCGGGATTGGTATACGACGAGCGGTGTAAATGGCGTAGGGCACCGTGTCTGCTTTGAGATTAATACAGTATTCTCCTTTCATGGTACCCAAACCGCAGAACAAAGAGGGGAAGCACGTTTGCGCAACTTGGTGGATCGAAATTTCGTGTACATATTTCACTATTCCCAAAGCTTCCATTGCTGGCAAGCCTAAAATGACATTACTCCCCGAGTTAATGACGAAAACGTCCTGCCTAACCAAACATCGTTTCCACAGAATGTCTGCAGTGAACTGTCCTTTCAGATCTAACACTTCATTGCCTGGCCCTCTTAAAATTACGTTGGAACGCTCTAGAGTCTTGGGTAGGCCAGGAAACGATGCTGGAACAATGTTTACCTCTGCTCCTGTGTCAATCTTAGCAGACACTGTGACCCCATTAATAGCGACCTGAACAAAACGAGCTCTTGCAATTGTACCGGCTAAAGTACCAACAAAATAGATGGCACACTCTGTTTGCTCACTCAATGTAGCTATCCGGGCAACACTGCGCAAATCTACCTCGGATGCGCTTGCTTCGGCGATCGTGAAGTTCTGCTTTTGTTGGCAGACCGTGGCGAAATTTCCCCGTCGTTGGCACCTGTAGCAGATTGCCCCCTTGCAGGGCACGATGAGGTTAAATGACGGGCCCTGCCGCAAGCCTCACACTTTCGGACGTCTTCTTTGACCCATTGGTCCTCTGGACGTCCCCGGATTGCTCGTTGATAAATTCCGTCGACCTCTACGCTGGCTGGTTGGTGGTATGGACTGCTGTGAAGTTCCTGTTGTTGTTGCTGTACCGCTTCCTTCATCCTTGCCTTTGTTAGTGCCGTTTTCAGAGTCAGTGCAGCGTCCATTTGTAGGGCCTCGGACAACTTTGTGTCACGTAGTCCAACCACGAAACGGTCGAGGATCATCCGTTCTTTCATCACGCCGCAGTCACATTTATCTGCCAAAGTATGTAGGGCCATTACATACTGGTCCATCGATTCACCTGAAACTTGGTGGCGACGATGAAAACACGCACTTTCATAGGCCAAATTGCGCGTGGCAATGAAGTAGGCGTCGAAACGTTTTTTCGCCACTTCATAGTCCTTTGACTGTTCTTCCGACAGCTCTAAAGGTATTGAATACATTGCGTGCCTCCCGACCCATGGTATACAGCAGCGTGCGTACCTGAGCCTCTTGAGTTCGCTCATTAAGGCCGGAAGCAAATCGATAATCATCGAATTCTTGCACCCACGCCGGCCACTCTGACGCCTTGTCAAACTTGAAGCTCGTTGGTGGCTGTACCGGAAAGAGCTGGCATGAAATACCACTTTCCTCACGTGCCATGGCTCGAAGCTCTTGTTCCGTTATCGTGTCCGAGCCGAGGACGCCAACGATGAAGGTCGGCCGTACCTGCATCTTCTCACGTCGCCCGTGGTTCCACCCAATTTGCGAAGGCCACTTCTGACACCATGTCGTGTTTCCGCGACGAACGACACCGTCTTGAACATGAACGGGAGTGAACCCCCGCCTTTATTGCTCCGTAGTATATATACATATGTGTGCATGTCCCGCATGCGCAGGGCATCGCATCAAGGGCCGTGGCAGGACAAGAACTAAACACGATGACACAGCAACGATTATGCCCCACCACATAGTCCAGCGATCCAGCCGACCGGTAGGACCCTTCAGTGACGAAAGCCACCAGTGCGCAGCGATGGCCCACGATTACCGAGAAGTGCACGCCACATAAATACGGGCGGAAGTTAGAAACCACCAAGACTACAGCAAGGCATTCGCGCCCTGCAATCGAATAGTTGCGCTCCATTGCTGTGAGGATGCGGCTTGTACAGACGAAAACACAATCTTGTCCCCGTTGGTGTTGGGCTAAGACGGCTCCGATCCCGTGACCACTAACATCGGTATGGTCTTCTGTAGAAGAGGACGGGTCAAAGTGGGCTAGTATAGGCGGCAAAAGCGGCAGCTTGAACGGGACCCCACGTAAACGACACATTCTTCTTCAGAAGGTCAGTAAGTAGTCGGGGAATTGCTGCGAAATATTTTACGAACCTTCGGAAGTAGGAGCATAGCCCGACAAAACTTCGGACGTCTTTGACAGATTGAGGTACAGGAAAAGACGTGGCAGCACCAATTCTTTCCGGGTGTAGTGGGATACCGGAAGCGTGGACGAGGTGTCCCAACACTGTAATCTGCCGGAGACCGAAGTAACACTTCGACGAATACATTTGGAGCCCAGCCTAGCGGAAGACTTGAAGAACAGCTGATAAGCGCCCAAGGCATGCAAGGGTTCACCCTTGAAGCAAGGAGTCCATCATACGTTCGAATGTTGCTGTGGCGTTGCGTGCACTGAATGGCATAATTTTGAACTCATATAGACCATCAGGGGTGACGAATGCGATGTTCTATTGGTCGTTCTCATCCACAGAAATCTGTCAATAACCAGACCGAAGGTATATCGATGTAAAGTAGTTGGCACCGTGGCGACAATCGAGGGAGTCGTAAATTCGAGGCAAGGGGTACACGGCCTTTTTGGTAATTCGGCTGAGATGACGATAATCTACGCAGAAACGCCACGTGCCATCTTTCTTTTTACAGCACAACGAGCGATGGCCAAGGGCTCGACGACGTTTCAGCAATGCCTTTGGCAAGCATCCTGTTCACTTCATCGTGAATAACGTTGCTCTCTGATGCACAAACGCGATATGGCCGACGATGAATGGGACTAGCTTCACCAGTACTTATGCAATGCTTAACAAGTGAAGCCGGCCCCAATTATCGATTGTTCAGGTCGAAGATGTCGCGGTAGGATACCAAAAGGCAGCATACAGCTGCTGCTGGTTCAGGCAATAGCTCCACAGCAATCATGGGACTAAATGTGGCGTCGTAACAAATTGCATCCTGCGGACATGCTGCAGAATCAGGGAAGACGTCTACTGGAAAAGTCGTGATGTGGTCGTCTGCAATAGCACACAGTGCGGCAATCGTTATGCCTTGGAGCATAACTTGCTTTGTAAGGCCAAAATTAAAGACGGAGAGGCATGTTCGATTATCTGAAACGGTTACGACGGAGTGGGGCACAGCGATATTGTGCATCAAAACCAGATCAGAACAGGTGTGACGACGTAATGACCATCGGACACAGAGAAAGACGACCGCAAATCTACGAATGTCAAGGCTTTAGGCGACAGTCGGACAAAAGCCGTCGTACTCAAGTTGTTCAGGAATTCGACAGGAATATGGGGGAGAAGAGGAACTTCGAGGCAAAGGGTACCAGCAGATCATTCGATCAGAGCGGAATGTGCCGTAAGAAAGTCTAGTCCGAGGATAATATCCTGGGGACAATTGGTCAGCACTGTAAAAAGAACGGGAACGTGGCGGCCGGCGATGCTTATACGGACAGTACACATTTCAGTGATGGACACAGTGCTGCCATCGGCGACGCGTACGGCTCGTGTAGTAGCAGGCGTGATAACTTTCTTCAGTCGACGACGGAGGTTAGCACTCACTATGAACACCTGGGCTCCAGTATCAAATAACGCCGTCAAAGGGACACCGTCGACATGAACATCAAGTAAGTTCTGGTTAGTTTGGAGCGTCAATGGAAAACTTCGGCACGATGAAAATAATTCAGCGCCACACTCAGGAGCTGCACGGTCCAGTTTACCGTTAGGGAAGGTCCATAAATGGTTGGCGCTGAACAGCGGCGTACCTGGGGTGACGGAGACCGACGGCGCTGAGATGACAGCGAGCGAGCAGGACGAGTGTCATCTACAGGAACGTCAGAGGTAGGAAACATACGGCGAGGCGAGTAGCGGTGAAGATCGGCATATGGTCGAAGAGAGGGGGTAAAGTACGGGGACGTCCAAGAGGTGCGGCAGTGGCGAGCTACGTGGCCAATTCGGCGACAACGGAAGCGGCGTGTCGTTAGGAGTTCTCCACTCAGCAGGGTTGCGGTGTCGTGGAGGAGAATGAAGGTCGTTGCAAGGCATGGCTGTCGGCACTGGTCTGGCGTCAGGTGGGGAGACAGACCAGGCAGCAGGAAAATCGACGTTGGCAAATTCTTACCGCCTGCAGGGAGATCGCTGGTGCTGGTTGGTCACTCGTGTGGTCAGGTGAGCATGAATGGATCGGGGCTCGACTTGTAGAATGAAGCTCGCGACGAACGATACGCATCACGTTCTCATTGAAGGGGGTGCAGTGGTAAGGTCGATGCAGGATGACGTCGTAAGCGTGTTCGGGAGACAGGAGAACTGTGGAATGACGCGGCGGCTTTTGGTCTGCTCGAAGCGGCGGCACTCCCTGACAATAACGACAATGGTGGAAACATTGTTGTATATCAAAAAGTTAGGCGTCATCCGCAATTCCTTTGAGGACGTGGCCTAGTTTGTCACCCTCTGTCATTTTCTCGTCGGCTTTCCGGCAAAGAGCGAGCTCGTCTTGTATGTACGAGACATACGATTCAGTGGAAGACTACTCTGATAGCAAGCTCTTTTCTTGCAGACAGTTCGCCACAGGTCGGGTTTCCGAAGAGCGCGCAGAGCTTGTCTTTGAAGGCATCCCAGCTAACAACCCGTCTTTGTGAGCCCAGAACCAGACACGCGGTGTTCCGCTCAAGTAGAATATTACATTCGCGAGCATTATGATAGGGTCCTAGCGGTTGTTCTGGCTGGCACGCTGACACATGCTGAGTCAGTCCTCAACGCCAACATTATCTTGGCCGGAGGAGGAGGATGGACGTAGAATACGCCAGAGTCGGAAGTGCTGGTAACACTGGCGTACGTTATTGTTGGAGCCACAGGTGCAGATGCAGATGAAGTATCGCCAGCGGGAGCCACGGACAGGGAACGCCAACCACCACCAAAATGCTAAGCGAACGATGTATTCAGCGCTAAATACTATTTACAAAGTATTTTTGCAAAACAACTGCAGCGCTGGCCCCTTCAGCCGACAGCTCGAGGCTCGGGAGTTGTTCGTCTCCTTCGCAGGGGCGCCCGCGCGTACCGTCCAAAAGAAACAGGCAATATTCGTGTGATGGGTAGAGACTGAGGATATGTTTTTAATGCGCTAGCATTCTTGGGGTACATCACGCAATTTCCAGGCACTATGTATCTATGTTTGTATGTTTGCGTCTACCCATATTCTCGCCTACCTGGGTCACTGAGTAGTCAGTGGTCAAATGGGTAGCGCATCGAGCTGCCGTACTGAGGTAACAGGGTTGGAAACCAACCATCGGACCACTTGGGTTACTGAGTATGTGGCAATCGTTACATACGTGCCGCTCTTCAACGAAGCTTTATTACGCTTACATGGGTCACTGTAGACGCGCAGCTGGGTAGGTACCGCTGTCCGAAGAAATTCTTTGGCACCGACTTAGAATAGTGGGTATGTGCCTCCTGGTCTGCGCTGGTCTGCGACGAATTTCTTCGATGCTAAATCAAGTCGCTGGGTTTTGCCGCTCTTAAATGAACGTCTTTGACGCAAACTTCAGTAACTATGGGGCTCTTGCATTGCCCAGGGGGCGCTGCGAAAAAGGTGCTAAAAAGCGCCCTCTGTCCTAAAATGGGTCGTACCAACCTCGGTCGTCTGCTTCGGAAAGCACGTTTACAATATATGGACCCGTCACTTTCGGTTGTGTTGTATTACGGCCTGCAGCGAATATCGGGCGCCGAAGATTTTTTTAGGAGTGGCACGCTGCGTAAAGGCAAGAAATTATGCAGTGCCGAATACGCGTATGCCGTTCAAGAATTAAGCGGCGAAGTTTTAGCGCGGTGTCAATCGCAAGTGAAGCGAGTCGCGTACGAAGTGGAACTTCAGGTAAGGTTTGCACGCTGCTAGATTCAGGCGCACAAACGCGAGGAAATGCTTGCTATAAATGAATCCACAGCAGCGATAAGCAGACATCATGTGTACGGAACTGCTCGAGCACACGAAGGTACGCGCCGCGACGGCAGCGGTCTTTCAGCATGCCGCGATGTACGAACTGCTCGAGCGCACGATCGTACGCGCCGCGACGGCAGCGGTCTTTCGACATGCCGCGAAACGGCGGGTCACCTGCAATCTTTGTTGACTGCATGCCGCTAAACAAGTAGTTAGGCCTACGTTGTAGTAGCGGCCATCTGTCCCTTTTAGTAACTGGTAATAACTGATGCAATGCATATGAGCTCGCACATACGTGCGGATCGCGCAGCGCGAGCTCGTGCGCTACTCGCTTGATGTAGCTTTTAATGACAACGCTCGAAAATCGATCTGCTGTAATCAATACTATCTTGCTGCGCTGCCTCAACATGCTGGCTTGAGGTCAAGTATGAGCACATTTAACTCTCTAACCTGTGCTGCTCGTAGTGGGGTAGCGAATTATCACCGAATCAACCCGGCCATTTGTGGTCATTTGCACACACCTGGGCACTTCACCATTTCGCACCGGTCGAATTGTTAATTGTCGCTGTGGCCGGGTTTCGAATCGTGACTCACCAGCCATGCCTGCTGCTATGTCGGTCTGCCGTCGGGACTGTAGGTGCAAAAGACCGAATTTTAGAACGCAGATCTATAATCAAGCAAGCTTCAAGACAGGTGAAGCAGTCAGCATGGCGCGAAGTTTCGCTTACCCAGCGCGACGAACTGCAGTTATACAGCGCGCCCGACGCTCCGCTTCGTGAGGCCTTGAAGGGAAACGATAGAATCGGATGTTGGGATTCAGGCCTTCTTGTTCATGGGAGCCCACGACGCATCAGTATCGACGGTGACGCTTTTTCGATGCTGAGCTAGGTCCCTCCGGATCGGCGTCGCCGATTCCTTCTGCTTCCAGCATTACGTCCCACGACACACGGAGAGTCCGTTTTCGTTAAACTATAGGCTGCGACCAGCTCGCAGCGTGGTCGACGTGGTCTGTGAGAAGTGACGAGCCTTTTCGCACTCGCAACAGGGCAGAAAAAAGTGCGAATCGACGCAAAACTCGGCCTAGAAACGTGCTTCGCCACAGCCAGGGCTCAATACGACCCAAGCTGGTACGACCCAGATGTCGTTTCCCGCGCCGCCACCAGGCGCCGCTACTATACCTCAAACTCCAGCGCAAGACGCTCATAGTCGGTACAGCTTTAGAAGGCTGCGGTATTTGCCCTTCAAAGGCGGATGTACACGAGCCTCCACCAATTGGCGCTCACTCTAGATTGATGTCATGCGCCGGACGGCCGGTGACCTCACCGACAGAGAACATGGCAGTCCGCGCTTCGAACTGGGCCGAGTCGCGTCAGCGGTACTACTTCTTTCGTCGCCGAGGCAATCGGCTGCAGCGCTTCGATCATCTGGGCGGGGCCTCCGCTGCCTTCTTAAGTTGTACCCCACTATAGGTACGTGCCACTGGGAATCTACCAATCTACAATGACGAAAAAGATTCCTTAAATTTATCCGACAATGAGGGCACTTGAACTCACGTCACAAGGGCTCCTCTAGCACAAGCAACCCGACACATTAGCAGACTGAGTTACAATTGCACTGGGTATGTGCCGCTTTTCAATGAACGTCTTTCATGCCAGCGCTTTAGCGAGCTACGCCATTAATGCACCCGGTATGTGCCGCTCTCCAATAAACCTTTCGCCAACTTGGGTCACTGAGTATATGCCACTGAGTGTGCGACCAAACAAGGAAGCAATCTTAGCGTTCGGAGTCATCGCCGCACCATGCTTCTCGTCTCGGAGGCCATGCCCAGACTTCTCGGCAGTGCCACTAGATGACGCAGCGTGCTGAGCAAGAAGCGCGAGGGAGGAGTCTGCTTGTCGTATGACGCGTTTTTCAGAGCACGCACGCACTGACGCGCCATGCATTTCGAAAGCGATGACACCGATTCTTAGGAAAGCACGAAAGGAGAGCCGCGTTGCAGTGCACGCCTCATACGTAATTCATATCGACGGTGGTAATACGTTGCGTCGCTATAATGATTAATTGCCAAAGGCATTACCGTCAACAGTAATCGTGAAATGGGTACTGGCCGCAATTTCATTGCATGCATGTAACGAAATTGCATTACATGAATGCAACAGTACAACATTACATTGCATTAAAAGATGCATTACATGTGCTTTCAGCGAGCGATCTCTCTATGCTGAGAGATATGAAAAGCGTTTCACGTCAAAACAAAGTGTTTTCGTTGTCTTGCAGCTTATACCGCATGCTGTTATTACTAACCAAAAAAGTTATTCATGAGCAAGAACCGCGTCTAACTAATGAGGTAATCGCGCATTGTGTCTAAAGATAAACTCAAGCGCTTTTCAGTGTAAACAGCAGAACTTATTCAGCCTCAGAACCTACATTCAATATGGGCACCTACACTCTTAAAATCATCAGGCACATTTCTTAACTACTCGTCGCTGCTAACCCACAGTCTAGATCAACTACAGGTCGAAGGTTGCAATAAGGGCACATCCTTTCGCTGGATAGAGCTGGTGAGAGTACGTGGCAAGGAAGAGAGAGCGCCAGTGGGGAGGAGGGTGATGGCAAGCAAAAAGCCGCCACGGCCGCAAGTACACTCGTTTGTCAAACGCCTGTAGCTTTGCTAATAAAATACGGCATCATTTGGAAAAATATTTGCGACCATACGTTCAATGTAGTCTTGGTATACAGCTTCCATTAGACAACGATGTTTCGAGGTCTGAGCGGTTCAGGGGCCCTTTAAGCTCAGCTGCGCTCATTCACTGTGCTTTGCTGTCAAGCGCCTGTTCTCGACATAAGTATATTCTGTTGCCCTCTTCCAAGAATGCAATTTAGAGTAAAAAGTTGGCCAGTACTAGTGTTTTAACAACATATTGGTTGATCTTACAATCGTTCATCTTCTGATTGAGCTCTCTACCTCAATTAAGTCTGCTTTGAATGTTTGCGTTCAATATGTGCTGGATAGCTATGCCTTACCTATATGCAAATGCTGCATACGAGCAGTTAAACAGTGCTGTGCATCAGCCTCTGGGAAATGCCAATAACTTACACACAATATTGCGAAGGGGCCCATTCAACAGCAGTTGCAGAATAAAGTAAATCACGGCCGTTGAAGAGAATCCGTAATTCCATGAGTGCTTAATCAGACGTAGCGACTAAACGCCCAGCGTTTACGCGATCCGCGCGAACACTTAGCGGTTCCTGTTCTGCCGTTGTTATTTACTACGCCTTTGCAGGTCAGTCTCATTTTTTGACATCCCTTTCTATGTAGGGTATTCTGTATTTTATGCACGCGCGAGGAATATGCTTCCTTTCCGCCTAGTTGAATGCAACGCGAGTGAAACTGACTATGAATCTCGAGGTACATAAACACCGGTACTTATTAGCCCGTTGCGCGCATGTGGCATGTTTGCTTTTCCACTGATACATTTCTGACAAGTGGAGGTTTCATGTGGTCGGAGAGTAACATAAGAGCCATTCTGAACAGCAGAATGTTCTAAAACCATGGCTCTCACTCATTCGAAGACGATAGATCACTGGGCAAGTCTGGAACGCATGAACTGTTAGCCGACTGGTGTACTCTTAAGCTCACAATGACGGTCAAAGCAGCGAAGCAAGTCAAACGCTTGTAGCGCCGCGGCAGTTTGAGACACTAAATGAAGCAACGACTTCGTGTGGCGCGGATAACGCGTGACAGAGCGGCTGCTTAAGCTGGTTGGTGGAGTATGCTTTGGTAGAAGAAAAGCCTTATTTAGCGCACGGAGTAATAACGCAAGTCTGGTACAATCGAAACCTGCCCTTCATGCACGCGTAGTCCTTATGGATGAGCCAAGTCATCGGTCCGTATTCCATGTAGAACACCTGATGCCTGCAATGCTTTGTACCAAAACTGGACTATAACACATCTTTAGGCGCAAGCGAATCACATTGGAGCGGCAGCAAACCTGCGGAGCGGCTTATTTATTCTCGCTGCACGGACCAGTACCACAGCTTTCCGTATATTGCAGGGAACTACGCAGAGCAGGGACAAGCTGCGCAGAAAGAATAAAGGACGAAGAGGGGGGGCTCAACACATCGCGAGGGGTAATCCCCTTTTGTTCGCTCGTTGATTCAGGGTGCTCGCTCCGGCGCTTGCGTTTAGGCTTAGTGCGTCCCTCTAATCGCGCTCATTCCGATGGGAGCACAAAAGTTTGTAGCATATCAGCAAGCCAGTCTCATTAGGACTGGCTCATTAAACGTCCCCCTCACCCTCATTCCCTTTATTTTTCCCTCCCGATTGGTTCTTCCCAGGACGGCTACTAATCCGCCCTATAGTTCGAATGTCCCGTTCACGCCACTTTTGCGTGCATCGCTGCCCGTACGCGCGTATGTGCTGCAACATCATCTCTGTGCATCGGAGTCCACGCGTTTGACCATTTAAGAGCCACACTGCAGCCGTTAATGCGATTCCATTAGATCGCTAATGCCCTGTGGCTCAAGCGTAGGTTCCTATAGCTCGGGGGCCGAGTCAAATTTTTGTTGCGGCTTGGATATCACAGGTCTTTAAAAGACTGGTGTAGTTTTATGAACCTCTTAATTGTGAATTAGATACCTTTGTCGCACACTCTCACCCCACATACGGTTGGTTGACCTTCTTATATCGCTTTGCTTGTTTCCAAAGTACGCGACCTACTAAACAGTCCGTACTATTGTCCTAAGATTCAGCATGATAGCTCTCACTCAGTGGGTAGCTGCTTTCTTGTAAAGCAATTATCTTCAGCCATAATATTTCAGCCATATTATTTCATAATATTTGAACCCGTGACCTTTCGCACATACAGCATAGAATTACGAGAAGAAAACGTCGTTCATTTATCGCAAACGCTCGCCGGCTGCCGCTGCCGCCATGGTGTCGATGTTGAATTTCATGAACTACGTGTTGGGGTACTACACCATGGTTCCTCCTACAAAAGAGAATTATCAACCGAATATGCCTTGGTAAAGATAGCCAGAAGGATGATTGACAGCATCTGACATATAGGGACGATCGCTGACTTTCTTATCCTGTCTCCTTTACATGCTGGTTATTACTGTAAAGGGCCGTCCGTGCACTGATGGTCGGGGTTCACAGATCTCAGTTTGTTGGAAACAAGAATCTACGTAGACTGAAGAGCAGGGTGTAAGATATTACATCAAGAAAGGGTTGAACATCAAGAATTTGGGAAGCGGCTATGATGTTGCGCTGCTAAGCATGAGGTCGCGAGATCAAAATTGTTGCTGCAGCGGCCGCATTTCGATGGGGACGAAATGCAAAAACTCCCGCGTCCCATGCATCTCGGGCAGTGGGGGCACGTTAAAAATCCCCTGGCGATCAAACTTACTTCGGAGTAACTACTACGGCGTGTCTCAATATCAAATCGTGGTTTTGGCACATGCAACGCCATGATTCCATTAAATTTTTGGAAGGGTAAGGCGATTGACATAGGAATAGGTTCCGAGGTCACCTAAGCACTTGTTATTACTGCTTTAGCGCCGTTTCTACAAATATGCACAAAGGGACACGAACGGGACGGGCGATGACTTCCCACTAACGTTTAATTCCAGATGTCATGTATACATTGACGCGTGCTCTATGTAGACAAATAGAAGACGATGAGGATAGTGCTTTAACGGACTCCGTGTAGTGGGGCTGTTGAAATACAGAGACGTAGAGGACGTTTTTGTTCTGGTGGTTCTGCAACAAGTTCTTCCGCCGTCTTGCTCAACGTATTGTTCTCTCTTGTTCGCGTTGAACCGCGACACTGGTGGAGGTGCTGGGTACATAACCCTGCCTGATGCTCCAGACTCATCCTGGGAGCCATTTATCCAGTCTGTCTCCAATTACAGCTCTTACGCATCGCTTCACTCGGCGGTTGCTAGGCCTCGCTCCCGAGCTCCACCCCCTACAGGAACGTTCGTCCGGCCGCTGTCTACCTGTGCATATGGCGACCGCCACAGGTTCCATGAGTTCCACAAGTCAGTTCCACTCACAGTCCGTCTCAGGTAACCCTCTTCCAACCACTGGTTCCCAGTTGGTTTCATGGTGGTGCACACGAAGACGTTGAAGACTGGCTTGAGCAGTACGAACGCGCTGTCTACCTCTGCCAATGGCGACCGCCAGTCCGCCACAGGTTCCACGAGTTCCACAAGTCAGTTCCACTCCCAGTCCGTCTCAGGTAACCCTCCTCCAACCACTGGTTCCTAATCGCTTTCATGGTGGCACACATGAAGACGTTGAAGACTGGCTTGACCAGTACGAACGTGTTGCCAACGTCAGTAGATGGGCTGCTCAACAGAAGCTCTCCCACGTTTGTTTCGCCCTTGACGGTAGTGCTAGCACGTGGCATGAAAATCGTGGGGCTCAACACTACAACATCACTACATGGGACGATTTCCAGCGTCAGCTGGAAATCAACTGCTTGAGTTGCGCATCCAGACACCGAACGAAACCGTAGCAATGTTTGCCGAGGACATGACCCGCCTGTGTCGTAGAGCGGACCCTCACAAGTCCGAGCAAAAGAAGTTGCGATACCTTATGCGTTGCGTCAAAGGTGGATGGTACTGGAATAGTGCGCCATCCACCGAGTACCTTGGCTTATATTATAAAGGAAGCCACTGGTATTGAACGCGCACTCCATCTGTGCAGGCAGTACGATCACTTGTCTATCAGTACTCCAATCACCGCCGCCGGAACAACCGTTAGCAGTCACAACTCCCTCCGTGACCTAATTCGGGAGATTCTTCGCGAAGAACTTCAGAAGCTCTGGATACTGGCAGTGAGCACACCCGTGGCGTCAGTCGCTGAAGTCGTGCGTAATGAAATTAGGCAAGTGTTCTCGGCAGGAGATCCTAGCCACGTGCAGCGTCCCGTAAGTTACGCCGACGCTCTCCGACGTCAACCCTGTGTGACGCCTTTGCGGTCGCACCATCAGCCAGAGCCTCACCTTGGTCATCACCACCAGAGGAATCCAGACGAGGAGTCGAGGCCTCCGCAAAAGCGGCCATATTGCCCACTTTTGTTGGTACCGCGACACCTCTTTCCGACCTCGTCAATTCTGGTCTGATGGTAAACGCACCTGTGACGACTACATGCTACGACGCGACGATGCTGCGTTTATTTTAAAGAACTGCGGCCTACGCGCATTCTGAACGAGGGCTCACTGCCTAATCACCAGACCGGTTTCGGGTGACGGTCACGCTCAGGCCACGCCCAGCCCATGCCGGGGAAACTAACGGTGGCGACCTCTGAGGGTAAGGTTATGGCCGACAACAAGACGATGAAAAAAACACAATAACTTCGCTGCCAGACACCGCGAAACCGACAAACCCTGATACCCACGAAATTGTGAATACCGATGAAATTGTGAGCGTAAATCTTATTGTTTCCATTGACGGACAGCAAGTGGTAGCACTGGTCGACAGTGGTGCCGAATATTCCATAATGAATCAAGGTTTACCCGTTCTCCTTAAGAAAGTAAAAACGCCCTGGACGGGACCCCATATGAAGACTGCAGGGGGCCAACTGCTCAAGCTTGCTGGATGTACTCCGAGAATCACCATCGGAGATTCTTCTTTCGTGGCCACTTTCGTCCTTCTTCCAACATACTGTAAAGATTTGATCATAGGCATGAATTTTCTAAGGGAATATGGGGCCATAATCAACATCCCGGAATGTTCGGTTACGTTTTACGACGTGAACGACGGGGTCGTCCCACTTCGATCTTGTATGCTTGTTTCGGTGGCATGTGCCGTACCGTTTGATTGTGAAGAGGTCGCAGACCAAGTAAACCGGTTGTTATTTACTCACGGTATCTCCATTGCACGAGACATCGTGCATGTTCAAAAGACTAGCGCAAAATAGCAGGGACAAAGACAGAGAAGACGACAGGACGAGCGCTAAACATCAACTGGTTTTTACTGCGAACGAAGGTACACATATACATTTCGTTGGTGCATGCGCACACAGTGTTAAAACTACAATCACATTCTAATCAAAATGTGGCAGACTGTTCTGTAAGTACATTTTTTCTTTTTTGGACAAGGCAAGTGAAGCCGTGCTGACACAGTTATCACCCTCCCTGTCAATGTGATATGCCTCACAAATCTCGCGCCCCCACCTTGTGCCTCCCCTACCAAGCACACACGTGGTGTCAAACGCAGGCGCGCACCCGCATCGGCTACAGTGCATGGCCAAATGGCCGGCCCCCGCTAATGAATCTACCAGCGGTCCTCGAGCTGTGTTTGTACTTTGGCACAGGGCACATCTGCTGGTTGTACCAGCGTCGCACAAAAAAGGAAATTCTAGCATATAATTCGGCTCACTCAAAATTGGTTAAGAGGGGCATTGCAAAAAATTGCCTGCGTGGTGCTCTCGAAATGTCCTACCACCATAAAATTGAGGTTAGCTCGCAGATGCAAGTGCTCCGGTTGCAGAACGCCGGTTTTCCGAAAGATATCGTGACGCCTGTGGCGGAATGCCTCCTGAGAGAAATCAGAGCAGGTGGACGCCCTGGCGTAGCAGCCGAAAAAAGCTGCAAGAAGCTGAAACGTACAGCTATACCGTACGTGCACCAGCTATCGCACCGGCTGAGAAAAGTTGGAGAGAAGTACGGCGTGGACGTGATGTTCACTGCCCCCGAAAAGCTGGTGCGCGTGTGCAAAGCCGTAAACGAGAAGAAAAAACCGGTCTGCGCCATAAAACATGCATGCAAGTTTGTACCCTGCATTGTTGGGGTCGTTTACCGCATACCTCTCTGCGGTAGATGCTACGTATGCGGTAGATGCTACGTGGGGCAGACTGGCCGCTGCCTAAATGAACGGCTACGAGAGCACCGAACGCTGGTACATTCATTAGCGGGGGGCGGCCATTTGGCCATGCACTGTAGCCGATGCGGGTGCGCGCCTGCGTTTGACACCACGTGTGTGCTTGGTAGGGGAGGCACAAGGTGGGGGCGCGAGATTTGTGAGGCATATCACATTGACAGGGAGGGTGATAACTGTGTCAGCACGGCTTCACTTGCCTTGTCCAAAAAAGAAAAAATGTACTTACAGAACAGTCTGCCACATTTTCATTAGAATGTGACTGTACTGTTTTAACACTGTGTGGGCATGCACCAAAGAAATGTACATGTGTACCTTCGCTCGCAGTAAAAACCAGTTGATGTTTAGCGCTCGTCCTGTCGTCTTCTCTGTCTTTGTCCCTGCTATTTTGCGCTAGTCTTTCGAATAATGATGACACACCAACTAGCCCAGCTTTCTGCCTTGATCGTGCATGTCACTGATAGGCTCACGAACCTATTATTAACCAATTTCAACACAGAGCGACGGCACCTACCAAGGGGCATGGTACGCTGTGGGTTATTTTGACAACGTGGCTTATGTTCGTGCCTGCTTTTGCGTACTTGAGGAAGCATCTGCACAACACCGCGCACCTCTGCGTGATGAAAACAATACCACAACGCGAGCGAGAATGGCTCCTTGCGCTCCTGGCCGAGTTCCACGACTGCTTTTCGTCGACGTCAAGGGTTGGTCGGACGCCCTTAACCAAGCACAAAATTATCACAGGGACGCAACAACACCAATTCATGAAAAACATTATCGTGTTGCCTTAATATGACGCGAGGAGATACAACAGCAGGTAAACCAAATTATCGAAGACGATGTGATTCAGACTTCCAAGAGCTCTTGCGCATCACCGGTAGTTTCGGTCAAAAAGAAGGATGGAAGCCTGCGTTTCTTTGTGGATTATCGAAAGCTAAATCAGGTGACAAAGAAAGACGTACATTCGCTTCCCCGCATAGACGATTCAATTGATAAGCTTCGAAACGCTCTTTATTTCTCTTCCATGGACATAAAAGGCAGGTATTGGCAAATTGAGGTAGACCCGAGAGACCACGAGAAAACCACATTTGTCACGCCAGATAGACTATACGAAATTGAGGTCGTGCCTTTTGGCTTGTGCTCTGCACCTGCTACTTTCCAACGGCTTATGGATGCCGTGCTTTCGGGGCTGAAGTGCAAAACATGTTTAGTCTATCTCAACGATGTGAAATGTTTTCCGCAACGTTTGAAGAGCACCTTGATCGGCTTAAAGCGGTTCTGCAGTCAATACGGTCCGCCGGCCTCACCCTAACGCCGGAGAAATTACATTTTTGCTTTGAGGAGCTTGAGTTTCTTGGTCATGTCGTCAGTCATACGGGTGTCCACCCGGATCCTGTACAGTTCCCTGTACCATCAGATAAAAAGGCTGTCCGGCGCTTTCTGGGCCTCTGCGCATATTATCGGCGCTTTATCGCATACGTTGCTCGCAATGCGTTGCCGTTAATTCGCCTCACGAGGGATGACGTTGCTTTTGTACGCGGCGACGAGCAGCAAGCTGCATTTACAGACTTGCGGACCCGTTTACAAACGCCGCCTGTTCTTGCCCACTTTGACGAGACCGCTCCTACAATGGTTCCCGCTGATGCCAGCAACGTTGGCCTCGGAGCCGTGCTTGGCAGTGCCTCGAGGACACAGAGAGAGCGATCGCTTATGCAAGCAGAACGCTCTCACGCATAGAAGCAAACTACTATACAACTGAAAAGGAGTGCATCGCAGTCGTCTGGGCAGTTACAAAATCTCGCCCGTATTTGTATGGTCGCCCCTTCAAAGTTATGAGCTACCACCATTCGCTTGGCTGGCTCACAGATCTTAAAGATCCTTCTGGGCGATTAGCCTGTTGGATCCTTAGACTGCAAGAGTTTGATATGACGTTCATGTACAAGTCGCGGGAACGCCATACCGACGCCGATTGCCTGTCTCGGTTGCCCATAGTGTCGGCTCCTCCTTCCGATGAAGAGGAGACAGCATTCCTCGGTCTTCTGGACACGTCTAACATTGCACAACAACAACGTCACGACCCTGAGCTTCTTGACCTGATTAACTTCTTGGGGGGACAAACTCAGACCGCGCCTAAGGCTTTCGCAAGAAGAATGTCATCGTTTCTCCTAAGGAACAAAGTTCTGTACAAAATGAACTTCTCTTCGAGCGGATCCAGCTGTTTGCTCTTTGTTCAGAAGTAGTGGGAGCATGTTACAACGCGATCACTTCTGGACATCTAGGACACACGCGAACGCTGAACAGAGTGCGACAAAAACACTATTGGCCAGGACTGTCCATTGCTCTGAAAGACCACGTTCCGACCTGCCTAGATTGTCAGCGACGCAAGTCACCTCCAACGAAACCATCCAGTTTGCTACAACCCGTTCGAGTACCGAAAACGCCATTTGACCAAAGCCCAATGGACTCCTTGGGTCCACTTCCTACCTCTACTACGGGTAAGCGCTGGGTTATTGTGGCAACTATCTTACTTGCTAGGTCGAAACAAAAGCTATCCAGAGAGGCACAGCAGCAGAGGTGGCACAATTTTTCATTGAGCATGTTGGCCTGAGAAATGGCGCGTACCTACCATCGTCTTAACAGACCGAGGCACCACATTCACAGCCGCGCTTTTAGATCACATCCTAAAGCTCAGTGGCACGACTCATCGAAAGACAACAGCCTACAATTCTCAAACAAATGGACTAACAGAGCGCCTGAACAAACACTCGAATACATGCTTTCAATGTGCGTGAATATAGAGCACACAGATTGCGACGAGATTCTGCCTTATATCACGTTTGCTTATAACACGGCTAAACAAGAAACTACAGGGTCCATTCAGCCTTCTTCACGGACTGGATGTAAGGACGATCCTCGATGCCATGCGATCACACGAACCTGGCGACATTGACACGGTTGCCGATGCGTTTACGCAATGTGCAGAAGAAGTCAGGCAGCTCGCACGCGTGCGAATACATCGGCAGCAAGGGTACGACACAGGTCGCTATAACGCCCATTATAGACCTGTAACTTACGAACCCGGTGACAGAGCATGGGCCTGGACTCCTATACGAAAGCGGGGCTATCCTAGAAGCTCCTCAGGCAATATTTCGGACGCTATAAAGTGCTGCGACGGCTAAGCGACGTCACATACGAGGTCGCTCCAGAAAGCCCTTACTCCACAAGGCGCCGCCAACATCGTCCTGAAGTTGTGCACGTAGTGCGCGTAAACTCCTATGTCAGCGAGTGACTGTACGACGGACTTTCCTTTATTGTTTAGCATCGGGACGATGCCCTTTTAGAGACAGAGCAAATGAGTGTGCTCTATGTAGACATGTAGAAGACGATTAGAATAGTGCTTTGACGGACTCCGTGTAGTGGGACTGGGGAAATGCAGAGACGAAGAAGACATGTTTTTTTTTTTTTTTTTTTTAGTGCGAGGGTTAATGCCTCAGGGCACACAGGGGTATCGGATGCGGGCGAATAAGGATGATTAAATGAATGAACAAGATTTGCCCGTCTAATAAAGTCCAGGAGGGATCGATAATGTAGACCCTACGTCCAAGCAGTGTAGTGGCTAGTATTATGCGGCGAAAGTCCCGCTGCTTCGAGGTGCCGCAGCCTCGCCCGTTTCAACGCAGGGCAAAACCACAGTAGGTGGTAGATGTCGGCTTCAGCATTGCGTGACTTGCAGACTGAACACCCCGGGCGGAGATTTAACTGGCGAAAGTGCGGCCACTTCCGAGTCACGGCAGGAGTGAGGGCAACCCCGACCCGGATCCTCCGAAGCGCAACCTCCTCTGCACGGGTAAGGTAACGGGGGAGGGTTATCGCGCAGGCAAGAATGAGAGCACGTGTGCGGCGCCGGAGGTGCTCCTTTCTTGTTAAAGGGAGGGCGGCAGCAGCTAGGTGAAAGGAACTGAGGTAGTGACGATGGAGAGAGGTCGCCAGACGGGTCGTAGAATCCGCGCGGCTTTGCAAGCTCAGACAGTCCTGTGGTATCCACTTGACAGATATTTGCTGCGGGATGCGCGCCGCCAGATGATAGATCTGCTGACATATTTCAGGGCTGCGACTGACGCGTCGCAGGAGCCGCGTCATCTGGAGGGCATCAGCGCGGATGACGATGCGGGCCGTGGGGACCATGTGAAAGGCGGCCACAGAGCACAGCGCTTCTCGAACAGCAAGGAGCTCAGCACAAAAAGAGGAAGGAGGCTCATGAAGTTGAAACCGGGACGTCTTAATCATGTCCAATGTGCAAGGGCAATAAAGGACAGTGGTCGTTTCACAGTCCTGGATGGTTGCATCAGCGTAAATCACGATGGTGCCAAGCGGCAGGTGGGCGTCTTGTCTATGATTCGGTCACGAAGCGACGCCGCCGCGTGAGTTGATGTCGGGCGATGTATATCTATTGGCTTGTGATCGCTCAGCTGTACAAATCTCCAGGGAGGAAGCACTGGCGATGGTGGTGGTAGAAGGGAGCGCGAGAAAGCGTAAGCCCAGAGAGCACACATTGCGTGCGAAAGGCTGGCCTTAAGCGTGCGAGCATTACGTCGCTTCTGCAGCAGCTCATCTAGTGTGTTCAGCTGTACGTTCTCTTGGAGAGCCACGATCTTGGTGATGCGAGGAAGGCATGTGATCACCCACATTAACTCGCGATTAACAGCTTTAAGGCGATCCCATTGTGTTCTCGTCAAATGCTGGAATTGGGCATGATAAACAAGGCACGGCTGCACTACCGCCTTCAGCAATTTTCGCACAGCATGTGAACGGGCGCCGCCCGGTTTAGGAGCAATGCCTCTAATCAGACCCAACGTCTGAATCGCCTGCTTTTTAGCGCTGGAGAGCCAAGCAGTGCCAGTTCACGACTCGTGGGCCGTCAAAACCAGAATTTTTTACAGTTGAACATTGATGAAGTGAGGTTCCGGATGGATCAAGATGAATTAATGTTGCAGAGAGCTTACGCTGGGCCGAGCGGTTGGCGACTGACATGTAAGCAGATTTGCTGACGGAAAGCTTAAGGCCGACCGAAGAAGCTTAATTCGACGTAATATCTAAAGCTCATTGAAGGCCAGTGGCTTGAATCTGCAGGTTACGATGAGTGCTACAAATTGTGATGTCACCAGTGTACAACAAGAACTTTATGTCAAGCACATCGTGTAAGCGCCACGCAAGTGGGATGAAAGCAATATTGAATAATGTGGGTGACAATACTGATCCCTGTGCTACGTCGCGAAGGGGTGCAAATGTGCCCACAGCGTCACCACTGAAGCGGACTGCAAAGTGCCGGTCTTAAAGGAAGGATTTGACAAAATTCCGTACTCTAGGGGGGAAATGCAGCATGTCAATTGAAGACAAGATGGCATAATGACTGATGTTATCGTACGCCTTCTCGACGTCCATAGCGAGGACAGTACGGACAGTGTGGCTGTGAATTGATGATAAAACTGAGGATGCCAAGACAGCCAGCCCATCTTTAGTACCTATGGATGAACCGAAGCCAATTTGAACAGGGTGGTAGAAACCGTTGTGGTCTAGCCACCACGACAGTCGTGTGGCTAGCATTTTCTCAGCAAGCTTGCACATTGTTGATGTTAGAGAAATGGGTCGGAAGTTGCCAAGTTCGGTCGGCGGATGCCTGGTTTCGCAATCAGGATCACACTAGCCAATTTACAGCCCGGAGGGACACTACCATCTAGCCATACCTTATTAATGTGTCGAGGAGTTGAGGCAGCACCTCGCAGCTCAGGTTCTTGTAAAATTCATAAGTAATAGAGTGTGGGCCCCTATAACGTAAAACTAATCGAATATGTTTTTATTGCAATCTCCTGACGTCAAATTTGCGTAACCGCTGATGCAAGCATCGGGCGGTTACCCACAGGTTGGTCTGAAAGACCAATCAAACGCTCTCCTCGTTCATAGGAGGTCACTTTTGTTAGCTTGAAAAACGAATAACATTGCTTACACTGAGCAGCTTGTCTTATCTAATTGACTGAAAAGAGGCGAGGAGCACGCTCAAGTGGAGAGGGATTCAATGGAACCGAGCGACCGCACCGAAAATCGATAACCGGATGAAGAGGGTGGTGCTGGCGTCTGCGATTGGTCCGCTTTTCCTTACTTAGCTTGCGGTGGCTGGTAAAAAATCGCGACGGCATGAAACGGAGGCTTAAGAATGACGCTAAAACGGATACTTAGTAAAAAACAGTTGGCAGATCTAGGTCGTAAATGTGCCGAAAGGGCTCGAAAACTGTTACACGGCCATGCAAAAAAATTTATCATACGCAAATAAAACCATGCACTCTGGTAGGTGCGAGTAGCCAGTACCTGAGCGATCGGCCGCAGCCATATTTTAATCCTTCCGGAATGGGGCAGACTGTGGTTATTCAGAAGAAAATTCAGTTTTGTTCGGCATATTGCTACGGAATATTATTACCAATGACGAAGAGGCGAGCAGTAAGAAGACGACGACGACGATTGGAGGCTAGCGCGGGCTGTTGCCTCTTGGCCAAGTGCGGCGTATTACGTTGTAAATATACTTGTATATAGCTTTTCATCTGCGTCTTCTTACGTAACATATCTGGTGGAGGTGGACGATCCCTGTGCCTCGTCACGGAGCTTCGCAGTGGACGGTACGTCGAGCCTAGCTTCATGGCTTCCGGCGATGACAACTCGACTCAGCCGCCTCCGACACCTGCTGCCACTTCGACGACCTACATCACTCTCCCTGCTCCTCGTGATCCTGGCGTATTCTCGGGCAAAGATGGGGAAGACGTCGAGGACTGAATCAGCCTGTACGAAAACGTCAGCCGCAATAACAGGTGGGACCCTACTATCATGCTCGCCAACGTAGTCTTTTACCTCGGTGGCATGCATCGAGTTTGGTTTCGGACGCACGAAGATGAGCTCACCAGTTGGGATTCGCTCAAACAAAAGCTCCGAGACTTGTTCGGCAACCCCTACGGTCACAAACTTCCCGCGCAGAAGGCGCTTTCCGGCCGTGTGCAGACGTCAACAGAGCCCTATGTCACGTACATTAAGGACGTCTTGGCTCTGTGCCGCAAAGTTGATGCACACATGGCTGTGTTAGACAAGGTATCCCACATCCTCAAAGGCATTGCCGATGACGCCTTCAACTTGCTCGTATTCAACAACGTCGCGACGGTGGATGCTGTTACAAAAGAGTGCCGCCGCCTGGAACTCGCTAAAAGCCGGCCTATCGACCAGCAGTTTGCCCGTTTGCCCAACACCCCAGCGACATCTTCCTGTGCCGATGCTCCTCGTCCCAACAACACTGGCGATATTACCAAGACTGTGCGGCGTGAGATTGAGGCCGCCTATCCGGTTGCCTTCGACTCCAGCCCCACCAACGCACCTGCAGTCACGGTTTCCCTGATCCAGGCAGTTGTCCGCCAGGAGTTCGAAAACATGGGCCTTCACACCATCTGCTCGGCCCATCGCCCTGATACCCATCCGGCTTCTTCGATTCCGCCCCGTCCCGCATCTTCTTACCCACCACGTTTCCGCAACCCAGCTGAATGGCGCACTGCTGACGACAAGCCCATTTGTTTTCGCTGCCGTCGCATCGGGCACACTTCTCGGCACTGTCGAAGTCGCTGGACTTCCCCGACCCGGTCTCCTTATACTGCCTACTCTCGCCCCTCGGGTGGCCCTTCTCGTCCCTATGCCGCACGCTCCGATAATACCGTCACTGACTCTCCGGCGCCGAACCGCCCCTATTCTCGTTCACCTTCGCCCCAACGACGACAATCTCGCTCTCCCCAGCCCCGTCGCTCCTTTTCGCCGACTCTCTTCGGACGCCGCTCCCAGCCGGAAGACTAGATGATGCAGCGCCTCGAGGTGACGCTGCATTGCTCCCTAAGCCGCCAAATCCTCTACTGACGTTGCCCACTCATCTGAACCTTCTTGACGTGCAAGTCGACGGCGTTCCTGTATCTGCTCTTATAGACACTGGGGCGCATTTGTCGGTAATGAGCGCGGACTTTCGTACCCGCCTGAAAAAAATAATCACGCCCGCCACGACGCATGTTGTCCGTGTCGCCGATGGCGGAACAGCCCCCGTAATTGGTATGTGTGCCGCCCGTGTCTCCTTCGCCGATCGCTCCACAGTTGCGCTATTCACAGTCATCGCCCACTGTCCCCACGACATCCTCCTCAGCTTAGACTTCCTCTCCGCACATTCTGCTCTCATCGATTGTTCCGCCAGTACTCTCCGCCTTGACCTACCTGTTCTGGATCCCGCTGAACCACACTCCAGTCGCCTCAGTTCCGTCGACTTCGTTCGCTTGCCACCTTCGGCACTGACTTACGTTGACCTAGTGTCATCCCCACGAGTGCCCGAAGGTCACTATATCGCGGCTCCTATGCAAGACATTTCCTTACGCACGGGATCACGGTACCTCATACCGTTTTATCTATTACGGCGAATTGCGTCTGCCTGCCAGTGGTCAATTTTGGCTTGACGACACAAGTGCTGCCACGCGGGATTTCTCTGGTCCAGCTTTGCACATTCGAGGATCACTCAATAGCATCTATGGAGGTAGACGACAATTCAGCCGATCCTCCTCTACCATCGCAGTCGACAACTTGTACCATCGCCGACTTACAGAAAATGATTGCGCCCGACATGCCGTCCGAGCACGCTCGTGAGCTCTACCGCGTTCTGTTTTCCTATAACGATATTTTTTACTTGAACGATCGTCCTTTGGCCCAAACTACAGCTGTTAAACATCGCATTAATACCGGCGATGCCCCTCCTAATCATCGCCGCCCGTATCGAGTGTCACCGGCTGAGCGTCAAGTTATTCACGCAGAAGTTCGCAAAATGCTTGCCAAGAACATCATAGAACCGTCATGTAGTCCATGGGCGTCACCTGCTGTACTGGTAAAAAAGAAGGATGGCTCATGGCGCTTTTGCGTGGATTACCGGCATCTTAACAGGGTTACCAAAAAGGACGTGTATCCCCTACCTCGGATCGATGACGCTCTTGACTGCCTCCATGGTGCTCGCTACTTCTCCTCTATTGACCTCCGCTCCGGCTACTGGCAGATTGCCGTGGACAATCTCGACCGCGAGAAGACTGCTTTTGTAACTCCGGACGGTCTTTATCAATTCAAAGTGATGCCATTCGGTCTATGTAACGCTCCTGCCACTTTTGAACGCATGATGGACTCCCTTCTTCATGGTTTCAAATGGTCCACATGCCTGTGCTGCTTGGACGACGTTATAGTATTCTCCCCAACGTTCGCTACGCACCTCGAGTGCCTCTCGGCAGTCCTGGACGTTTTTCGTCGCGCCGGTCTGCAACTGAACGCATCGAAGTGCCAATTCGGCCGTCGCCAGATTACCGTCCTTGGGCATCTCGTTGACGCGAACGGAGTGCAACCGGACCCAGGCAAGATCCATGCTGTTACGCACTTCCCTGTTCCGAAGTTCAAGGATGTGCGCAGCTTCATCGGCCTTTGTTGCTACTTCCGCCGTTTCGTGAAAAATTTCGCGGCCATAGCACGACCACTAACCGAGCTTTTGAAAAAAGACGCCCCTTTCCAGTGGGGTGATAACGAGGCCTCTGCATTCTCGCATCTAATCGACGTTCTCACAACGCCTCCCGTTCTGGCCCATTTCGATCCTTCCGCGCCTACCGAAGTCCGTACTGATGCCAGCGGTCGCGGAATTGGCCCAGTACTAGGACAACGCCAGCGCGGCAACGACCGTGTTATCGCTTACGCCAGCAGGCGCCTCTCACCCGCGGAGCGCAACTATTCCATCACTGAGCGTGAGTGTCTGGCCCTAGTTTGGGCGGTTGCGAAGTTCCGCCCATACTTATATGGTCGACCCTTTTCCATTGTCACAGACCATCACGCGCTTTGCTGGTTATGCTCACTGTAAGATCCTACAGGAATACTTGGTTGCTGGGCCTTACGCCTCCAAGAATATTCATATACTGTCACCTACAAATCTGGCCGACTACACAAGGACGCTGACTGCCTGTCTCGTTACCCGGTAGGCGAGCCTGACGACGCCGACAGTAGTACCGCCAACGGCATTTCCTCTGTGTCTGCCTTCGCTAACATCGCCGATGAGCAGTACCGAGACCTACCGCTGCGAGCACTCATCGAGCGTCTGCGCTCTACACCTACCGACGCGTCCTTTCGCCGATATGTCCTCCAGGGCGGCATTCTGTACCGAAGGAACTTCCTCCCTGACGGATCTGATCTTCTTCTTGTCGTGCCAAAACATCAACGACAGACTGTGCTCTTTGAGATGCATGACGCACCTACTGCGAGACATCTTGGCGTAACCCGCACGTACGACCGCGTCCGCCGCCGCTTCTATTGGCCTGGTCTCGCTCGCTCCGTCCGACGCTACGTTGCTGCCTGTGATACCTGCCAGCGTCGGAAAGCACCTCAGGTGCTACCTGCCGGTCATCTCCAGCCGATCACTGTCCCTGTGGAACCGTTCTTTCGTGTTGGATTAGACCTCCTCGGTCCCTTTCCCACTTCATCCTCTGGGAACAAATGGGTAGCCGTCGCAACTGATTACGCCACCCGATACGCTATCACGCGGGCTCTCCCTACCAGTTGCGCCACTGACGTCGCGGACTTTCTCTTGCGTGACATTATCTTACTTCATGGCGCCCCGCGACAGCTGCTCACTGACCATGGTCGTAACTTCCTCTCGAAAGCTATCGCCGACATTGTACGTTCCTGCTCCACTCAACACAAGCTGACTACCTCATACCATCCTCAAACCAATGGCCTGACAGAGCGGTTAAAGCGTACTCTTACCGATATGCTGTCCAAGTACGTTTCCAAGGACCACCACGACTGGGACATTGCCCTTCCTTACGTCACATTTGCTTATAATGCTTCCTGGCACGACACCGCCAGATTTTCTCCCTTTTATCTACTCTACGGTCGCGAACCGACCTTGCCCCTTGACAGGGCACTTCCTCCTGCTTCGATCTCAACAAGCGAGTATGCACGCGACGCCATCGCCCTCGCAGACCATGCACGCCAGCTTGCCCGTGCTCGACTGACGGACTCGCAAACCACTCAGCAGCGTCAGTACAACGCCCGCCACCGTGACGTGCAGTTTTCGCCTTTTGCGCTCGTGCTCTTGTGGTCACCCTCTCGTCACGTCGGACTTTCAGAAAAGCTCCTTTCGCGATACACAGGGCCCTACCGCGTGCTGCGCCAGGTGACGCCTGTGACGTACGAAATTGCTCCTGTGAGCTCAACCTCGTCATCGACTCTGTCATCTAGTGATGTCATGCACGTCAGTAGGCTCAAGGCCTACTACACTGCTTCCGAGACCGGCCTTTAGTCGCTCCGGGACGGCGCTTTTGCCGCCGGGGGTAGTGCTACGGAATAGTATTACCAATGACGAAGAGGCGAGCAGTAAGAAGACGACGACGACGATTGGAGGCTAGCGCGGGCTGTTGCCTCTTGGACAAGTGCGGCGTATTACGTTGTAAATATACTTGTATATAGCTTTTCATCTGCGTCTTTTTACGTAACAATATTAATGCATCTTTAACGCGTACACATCACTTTGACGGGGTAAGCTTTTGCGGTTTCGTGACGTCGCGTGACAGGCAGGTGAAGTGAGTGCAGCCCGAAATCTTTTGACCAATAGCCGAGGGCTAATAGCGAAAAGGCGTCGAATCAGGAATAACTATTTTTCTTTTCTTCTGCCCAATCGTGCATAGTCTGTGTATACAAATCATATTAGACGGGGAGCTATCGCGGTTTTCGTGACGTCGCGCGACAGACAGGTGAAGTGGGGGTGGTCCAAAAAAAGTTTCTGAGGAATCGCGGAGAGCTGATTGCAGAATCAGAATAGAAAAGTTTGGAATAATTTTACGTTATAGCACCCCTGTACCGGGGCGGTCTTACGACTGGCACCATGTATTGCTGCAAGCTACTCAGGCATGGTAAAAGAGCTTGTAATCCTCTCGGCGTCTGCAGTATATAGTAAGTTGTCAACATGCGCTGGAATGCCTGCACCGCGAGAGGTCGCGTTCATATCTGCGGGCCTTAGCAGTAAGAAAATTCACTCTTGTACCTGCTTGTGCATAAGTAGGGTCTCGGGATGCTGCCAGCTCAGCTTGTCTGCGAGCAGCCCACAAGTTCAGCAGGCCGACATCCGGTGACGCTCGGTCGATGTCTACCCATCTGATGGTTGTAGATTCATTGAGCGCGCTTTGTGTGCGATCAACAAGTAGTGGTGACGAGTCCACAGAGCTGTCTTGGAGAATGGAGCGAAAGGTGTCCCAGATGACCTCAGTACACTTGCGGCGCACTCGGCGGGCCTGCGACGGTTAAAGACCGATAATGATAGGGTCGTGGTCACTACCCCAGCAGTCAGGCTCCAGGGGCCAAGGGGGAATGCCGCGACCTGACCACCACGTAATATGCGGTGCGTGTGTTGCACATCAAACTTGAGGCACAGCCCACGTTGCTGAATCGGCATGGTTCAGTAGAACAAACAAAGCATCCGCGAAGGCGTCCTGCACACGCCTGCCTCGGGGGATAGAAGTGGGGCACCCCCAATCTGGGCGAGGGGCGTTGAAGTCGCCACCGACTAAAATAGGACACGTTGGGTATTGACGACGCACAATGAATAACCAGCCCAGATTAATTCGTGAAGAAGAGCCACCGGCTGGTCTTACGTAGTATGACATTACCACAAAAGTTGCCTTGGTAAACTTCACAGCTACTGCCACTACCTCCTGATATGAGTTTCACCAGTTTTCACTAAAAAGGCGGACCTGAGGATAACGCGTATCAATACACGCTGCCGCCTCCCCTGGAGAGGCAGCCGCGCGCACGCGAACGTCGCTCATCGAAGGAGACACGTATCCACTCAAGCCTGGAATGACAAGCAAGGCGTTGGTCCCCTGCACTAATGAGGCCCGCACCTGCAGCTTGTTCATGCGAAGACAGGATTTAGACTCCCCCACTTTCGTGGAAAGGCCTCTACAGTTCCACTGCAGCACACCACAAGAACCTGTACCCCCCATTTTGATTACGAGTCCAGGCGTTGTAAAATCACAGATGTCAGTTTGGATAACTGGCTGACGATGAACCACAGAAGGGATGTT